>NC_133795.1:11020967-11280967 GCF_043250625.1 Sebastes fasciatus
CTGCAATCGACCTATCAGCAAAAAAGATGACATTCGCCGATGGCAGTGGCCGATGTTTATCTGTTGTGCTGCATTCATTTTGTGCCGGCTAAATGTTGTTGTGTTGTTAGCTGCTGATTTAATTACATTTAATTTAGGTTTCACAAAATGTTTTTGCTGAGCTAGATGATAAATTCCTCTCACTGAGTAGGTAGTTGTGTAAAGGCTGAGGGGCTTTTGATTCGGTTATTTTTCATGTGAAAAAAGGTTACTTTAAAGCTCGTTTTATAAATTTGTACAATTTCATTTGTACTCATTCAAGATAAGAATGAAGAGCTGAATTACTTTAAGAGTGAAGACTGTTCAGTTATTGTTTTATAATGAAAAGTCTTTGTTTCCCTGGCACCAAAGGGGGAATAAATAATAGCAAAATAAACAACAACAAAACATCAGTATCGGAAATCGGCCAAATTTTTACTTTAAAAATCGGTATCGTATTGGCCCATCATTTTGCAATCGGTGCATCCCTAACTTGCATCATAGGAAACTAGAAAACCTAAAGAGTCCATTGGTACCAACCATGTCATACTAACTTGTCGCGAAGGAGGCTAAATAACGCTCCAAAGTTACACTACATTTTGGCAAGAAAAAACTGGCATGGCAATTTTCAAAGGGGTCCCTTGACCTCTGACCTCAAGATGTGTGAATGAAAATGGGTTCTCTGGGTACCTACGAGTCTCCCCTTTACAGACATGTCCACTATGATAATCACATGCAGTTTTGGGCAAAAACCATGCATTTTTTTGCACGCAGTACAGATGTGTCATTTGTGCCTATTCTAAAAATGGTGTGTTCTTCATACTATGACAGTTTTCCTAAAATTAGATATAAAAAAAAAAAATCGCAATATAAAATCTTCTTTTGGTAAGTGCATTTTAATACAAAAGGTGTAATGGCGGATTGATGTATTGTTCCACTTAAAACCTGTTTTCAACAGAATACATCACCCATCCAACCAACCAAATTATGGAAACAGTTTCAAAGACACAGATGTGATGCAGCCATAAATAATTCTTGGCAATATGCTAGCTGCTGCCCAATATTTGGAAAACACTTCAATCCAATGTATTTACTGCTGACATATAATATGACACATCCTTTTTAACCTATTCTAAAAATGGTGTATTTCTGGTGTGTTCTTTATACTACACAGACAGACAGTTTTCCTAAAATTAGATTTTTTTAAAATCGCACTATATCGCCTTGCTTACAGTACAGTACTTACAGCAATATATTGATTCGTTACCCCAGTATCATGATACGTATCATCGCCAGATCTTTGCCAATACACAGCCCTACTCACAGGTGCATTCGTAGTTCCAACAAAAATCTAATATGAGTTCACGGTCTTTGCATTTTAAAACATGTACTTGTATGGGCAATAGTGCTCCATTGCAAAAAGTTTGCAGTTCCTTGAAGTATCTTTGCATGCTGAAGCCAGTCTTTTGGACACAGTGTGTCAAATAAGTGAAGGGCATTTCTTTCTATAGTCCAGGTTGGGGACCTGATGTAGGCAACAACTTGCGTCCGATAGAAACCATCTAGGTTCTTTGACACGTCTGAATTTACCGCATGACTTATGTGACTCAGCAACAGACCAGAATTGGAATCCAAATGTCTTGACATTTAATTGCCACCTGTAGGTCACTGGCTTAGCAATCCAAAACCCAGCGGTAGATCAGCTCATCACAGCGCTGACAGATTACAGCTTCTCTCTGCACTCCAGGTTCTCTCTCTCCCCTGGCACCTGATGACAGTGTGAGGTGCCACGCAGGCGGTGATGACCTGGTCAATAATCAGTAATAAAGATGGTGTGCTGAGCATGATTGTGGAATGATTGGTCTGTCGATAGTGTATTGAGCAGACACACCGAAGGCCAGACGGATGCACATTTTGGAAGCAACTGAAAGGCAGCACAACATGGTCTGAAATATGGCAGTTATATTAGGGCAATAAAAACACTAAAACACTGCGGGATAGAGGCTATAGACCAATGTAATATTTGTATTGTAATTAAGAGTCAGTGTTATTGCTGTTATTAGAATTTGTTTCTCAACATATTCAGATATACTGATTCAGACGCACTGAGGGTCTTGTTTCAATTCCCACTGAGGCCACTCATGTCAAAAATAAAAAAACATTTCCACAGTTATATTGCTGTTAGATTGCATGCATGAGAGCATCTTTCAGTTCACGTATATTATAATATATTGTTAGTTTGCTAGGAGCTCAACTGGACATTCCCTCCACTCACAAAGCCACACAATAGAAAGGCAAAGTCCCTCCCCTTCCGGTGGACCCAATGGGACATTATTTCAGAAAAAAAAATGTAGGCCTATAGTCGTTAAGGGCTGATTTTGTTTGAATTGCGCCATGAATTACAGATAAGATGTTTGTCAATTTAAAAGAGGATTTTACAAGTAAAGAAAGTCACAGTTTGTCAGAGTATCATTTAGTTTTGTGTAAAACCGCTCAGTGAACTACATCTCTCGTCTCGTACTATGTACGTCACCAACACTAGCTAGCTAGCTAACTTAGCTATGTTCCACACACAAATGAAAGGTTATCTTAACTGAGGTGTTTTATTCAGCGACTCCTGGTCTTTTTATCAGCCGGGAAGCGATAGAACGAGCCAGACCCCTTGCTGGTGTGAGTGCATCCCAGTACGAAATGCACAGGTATCGTAGCTTCAGCGAGAGAGACGCAACTTTTGAATGTGTAGTCTTTCGAATTACGTATTTTCACAGTCTTATACTTCAATAGTTTAACAATAAACTGTGACTTTCTTGACTTGCAAAATCATGTTTTAAATTGACAAACATGATATGTGTGATTCATGGCACAATTCAAACGGGATCAAAGAAATAATTGTCTCTAGCCGTTGACTACCATTCATATTTTTTCCGACAAAAAGGTCCCATGGTGGTCCACTGGAAGGGGCGGGACTTCTGCTCTCTATGACAAGGAAAGTTTAGTTAAGTGTCAGTTCAATATGTAGTTTACATTATCAAGGGGCATTAAAGTCTTAGAAAAATATGTCTTACAAAACCAACTTTCAAACCGTGGACTTTCAGGTCTACAGTCTCCAACATGAATTATTTTTGCCCACTACTTACTATATATGCAGCGGGAGAAAAGCAAAGCAAAGCAAGATTTCCCTGGCGTGGTTAGGATGTGCAAAAGTTAATCACTCAATTATCTCTGAACACAAAATGTACTTTCTTCCAATGACAATGTAAATGTGAAATGTGTCAAAATGTCCGGGCACCTGCAGCAGCTGTTGGCTTAAGATTTTTTTTTTTTTTTTTGCTGGTCTCCATCACATCTGAGAAATTGTCTGTAATAAAAGATTGTATCACACCGTTGCCAGATTCTCCAATCGAACCACTCAGTTCAAATGAGCTTCTGTTCTCAGACAAAGCTCAGGCTCTGAGGAATGTGGGCGCTGTCGTTAATGCTACTTAGATGGACCACAGGGTTGCAAATTTCCCCCACTGCACTCCATATTCCCCAGAGGAAATTGAACATTGTCATGGATGGATTAGCTCTGTAATGGTGAGACACATAGCTTGAGCATAGGAGACCGGCTAAAAAACGTTGGGCAAATGAGGGAAGGGAAAAAGGTATGAAATTCATTTCATACCTCTTCAGGCACACTCACTTGAGGAGTGCCTTTCCGCAATGCTAAGCCGATACATAAGCAACTTTTGACCAGTTTTCAGGTTACATATTTCTGCAATGCACTGCCCTCATACTCTGGTTACACAATGGCCTTATTCCACTTGTATAAAAGATCTTTAAGCACATGATTGCCTATTGATTATTGCAGTAATTACATTTTACAAATTATCAAGTACATTTCCATCTAGTTTTTCCTTCCATGTTAGTCTGTGGTAGGTATTTTCTCTTAGAGTACTGTAAACCTATAAATGTATTCAAGTCTTATATAACGCAATATGATTTGGCCTGTGACAGGCTTGCCTTTTTTGCAGCTGACCTTTTAAATTCAAGATGTAAGATAAAAATACACATTATTTTATATTAAGTCTCTGTTGTAGCATGACCAGTATGCTGTAATTTCTGCTGCACAGTTTCAATATTCTATTAAAAAAAATCTCTATTACAAAAGGTGTAATGGCGGATTGATCTATTGTTCCACTTAAAACCTGTTTTCAACAAAATACATCAGCCATCCAACCAACCAAATTATGGAAACAGGCCAGTTTCAAAGACACAGATGTGATGCAGCCATAAATAATTCTGGGCAATATGCTAGCTGCTGCCCAATATTTGGAAAACACTTTAATCCAATGTATTTACTGCTGACATATAATATAACATATGGTCTCATATTACAGAATCATCCCAGCACTCACTGAGAGAGTAACAAATGCTGTGTTTTCATATTATTTCATATGCTGCTGAAGTGTCTTTGAGCCAAACACTGAGATTATGAGGTACTTAAAGACGGTTGATTTTCATATTGTATGGAGATGAGTGGAAACCAATGGCTGGTGGGCATAATAACTACATTAATCATGTTGTATGTAGGACTGTAAACTTACACTTGTTATGTAACGTTGTGATGTAACATCATGTAAGAAAGTCAGCTGGGGGTGGTTGTTGTTTAATTTACAATAGTTACGTTTTTACGGTACTTACATTGTTACAGCAGTTGCGTTGTTACAGCAGTTGAATTGTTACAGTAGTTGAATTGTTACAGTAGTTGAGTTGTTACAGTAGTTGCGTTGTTACAGTAGTTGCGTTGTTACAGTAGTTGCGTTGTTACAGTAGCTGCGTTGTTACGGTTGTTGCATTGTTACAGTAGTTGCATTGTTACAGTAAATGCATTGTTACAGTAGTTGCGTTGTTACGGTTGTTACGTTGTTGCTTTGTTATGTTGTTTTAGTAGTTGAGTTGTTACAGTAGTTGCGTTGTTACAGTAGTTGCATTGTTACAGTTGTTACAGTAGTTGCTTTTTTATGTTAATTTAGTAGTTGCGTTGTTACAGTAGTTGCAATGTTACAGTTGTTGCATTGTTACGGTTGTTACGTTGTTACAGTTGTTGCTTTTATTATGTTGTTTTAGTAGTTGCATTGTTATAGTAGTTGCATTGTTACGGCAGTTGCGTTGTTACAGTAGTTGCGTGGTTACAGTAGTTGCGTGGTTACAGTAGTTGCGTTGTTACGGTAGTTGCATTGTTACGGTTGTTACATTATTATTTTAACACAAACCATGATCTTTTTTCTAACCATAACCAAGTAGGTTTGATACCTAAATGTAAGAAATCGTTCACAACATTAACCTCGTGGAATTGTGCATTTCTACAAGTGCGATACGAGGCTGATATGAAATATATTTATGAAATATATTTTTGTTCAGAAACGTCAACATTACATGTATCCCGTTGTTTGCAGACACAATGCCAAAAAAAAATCTGGGGACTGTATTGACACACCCATCAAGGTATGCCTTACAAATTGTACAACCGTAATGTATGGATTGTAATAAATAGGCTAAGGCATACAAAACAGTCGTATGCTCCTTTTGTATGACTTCCATACAAGCAGAGTGACAGTCTCAGGAATGAACTTTGTTTACGTGCTTGGTCAGGCTGATGGTTCATAGTAAGATACAAACATAATGAAAATGGCAAACCTGGGAAAGTAACAGACAGTAGGTGCCAAAAGTTATACTTTTTCTGTCTTGCCTTTATCTAATTCATTTACTGCAGAGTCTGGTTTTCTGGCAGGGTGGTCAGAGATAATGTTAATCTTGGTCAGCAGCGGAGGGAAACCATGCAGTTCCACACAACACAACAGATTGGAGTGATAACACAAATGTAGTCAGAGGCAGACACGGGGGACTTATCTCCACGCTGAAAAGTTTGCAAGTGGCCATGTGTGACAGCACAATTCTTGAGCTACTCCGTTATGTTGATTTTATTGCGTGTTATAATCAAATGCTAAATAGATCAAACCTGGCAACACAAACGGTTACGAGACAAACCCTATACCCCCGTTTTTTTCTTCATTGCATATAATTAAAATGACTTCATAGCGTGAATGAAGGACAAACACAGGTAAGAATGAGTGAGAGCTCGTAGCCGATGCCTACCACTGAGTTAACCTTCTCTCTGGGTCTTTTTTTATTTCAGGACAGGGATCATTCAAGTTTCTAATTGACAACTCATCAGACTCCCCGCTATTATGACTTCATTATATCTGCAGAGATAAAAATTAATGAGAAGCAGAGGCACTGGATGGATATGCCAAACTTAGCATTCATTTACATTAAAGAGGGAAACTCTCACTTGGCCGGAAGCATATCTGTAATGACTTTAATCTACGAGAACTTCTAATTTAATACCAGAGTTCATTCATTGTTATTATTCTTTATGACCTTGTATATTTATTACTTTAAGCTCCCATCTTCCAATTCTGGTTGATGATCTCTCATTACACGCATTTATTCTTAATGTTTACTTTTTCTAAACCTATTCTTCTATCATTTCTGGACCCCCCTCTCGGTGCTACATTCCCACCTCCTCTCTCTCTCTCCTTCATCCTTAGACAGGGATAGGTTTCATTACTGTAGTCAATCTGGGCCCAGTGGACAGCTCCTCTGCAGCACTGTGCACCTCAATATAATCCTTTTAATTAAAGGTCTGCCCCCCCCACCACCGCTGCCCTGCTCCCGCCTCTGCCCTTTTCTCACATGGCGCCAGCCTTTTGTTCACCCAGGCACTCACCCACTCGCTTCATGTCAAGCCACGCTCTTGCCATTTGAAAAGGGGAGACGTCACCTTTGTCTCTACCCCTTTTCATGTGGCTTTAATCTCTGCCGCAATATTGCAGACAGTGTTTTGTGTGTGTGTGTGTGTGTGTGTGTGTGTGTGTGTGTGTGTGTGTGTGTGTGTGTGTGTGGGCAAGAGTGACTGGTGCTGTCTGTGTGTGAGGTTCATCCAGTTTAGGGCTCATCAGGGTTAAATCAGCCCTTAAAAGAGCTTGATTGCCTGTGATTGGGTGCTGATAAGAGGCCAAAGGGCGGGGTGGCATTTAGGCTGAACTGTGCTGTAGATTCTCTATATTGATTTACCATTATGAAAGCCCTTCCCACCTGTTATTCTTCTCTGCGGTCCTTTGAATAGAAGGCATCATTTTCAATCAAGTTGATGAAAGTCGGTGGCTCAGGGGTTTGTTCTTTTTACTTTGGCTCATCGGAGCAAATGTTAGAAGGGAATTCAAGAACATCAAAATATTAAGGGTGGGGGAAAAAAAATATATTCACCGAAGTATTGCGATTTTTTCAAAAGAAGTTGTACAACAAAGGGAACTGTATATACAACATACATATATGGAAATAAGATTGATTGGATAATATTCACCAGAAGTATAAAAAATGACATGTCCCTTATAAATTGAAAACAAAATACCAATAATTTGAGAGGGGAAAAAATTTAATAAATAATGCCTGACAATGACTGATATATTTGACTTCAGGATATCTCTGACCACATACATGCTGAATATCAAACATTTTTACCATATCAATTTAGATATTTTCCGAAGTAAAAATCCCTAGAAGCGTATGATTCAACTTTTTCCCATGGTCTAGTGTTAAAAAAGTTAACAAAAATCGCAATAAATCATAATATTGAATCGCAACACATATCGAATCGGCACCCAAGTATTGTGATAGTATCGAATTGGGAGATGGGTGAATCGTCCCAGCCCTAAAAAATATGTGGTAATACATCATATGTGGTAAATAACAATAGTTTTTTATGTCCAAGTCAAGAAAAGACTTTCTGTGTGTTACTGACCACAGATGGTAACAACAAGCTACAGGCATTAGTCAAAATGTTGATAAATGGCAGCAGATGTGATGCTTTTCTGTTCAGATCGTTCTGCTTTTTCCTCACCTCTGGAAACTCCCAGATTAACTTCAGTCAGGCTAGCTCAACATGACACCAGTGACATAAACCTAAAAGGCTCAATACCCTGGAGTATTTACTATCACCAGCCATAATGCTCTTTCCACCTCTCTGCATCTGTTTCTCCATTTCACAGCTATCAAAGGAGCTTTATCCTGCCGCCGCCGCCACCACCCCAACCCTCCCCCGCTCACCCCCAACAAGCCCAGCTTGGCGCTTGTCTTCTCACATTCCCCCCATGACTCCCTGATTGATAAGAAAAACTCCTTAGCCCTCCCTCCACCCGTCTTGCCCTTGACCCGTCTCCATGCACTATTCATTGGGGTTTTTAAAAGTCACATTGGGCTTGCTTGGATTGTCCACCGTTTGAAGCGGGGGGCGTTATCAATCTCTCTGCAGAGAATCTCTCCACTCCCCGGCCCCCGACCCCTAGGGTTTTATGCATGCGTGCCGGGTTGCGAGAGTGAGTGCACCCTGTCCCAAGTAGACAGGGCATTTATTCACTCAACTCTCAAAGTCTGTCGGTGGTTGGCGGCCATAGCTATAACGGTCTCGGCCTCGGTCTGTCTCCCTCCTTCCCTCTCTCTCTCTCTCTCTTTCTCTAGCTCTCTGTGCCATCTCTCAGCCGGGGATGTTAGCATGCGCAACAAGCAGCCAAGGCTTTGGCCCTTTGACATGCAGACTGTGGGGAATAAGACGAGCGAGAACAGAAGAAGACGAAGGAGAAAGGAGGAACAAGTCAGAGCGGTGCCCTCGAAGGGTCAACTCGGTTGCCGGCGCTGCCTCATTGAGAATCACGCAGCGTTGAGCTTAATGACCATGCATGGATGAACGGCGGAGGCCAGAGCGGGTGCCGCAGAGAGGACACTGTCACGGAGGAGAAAACCGGAGAGTCGAGTGCTTGTGTGTGGGATCAAAGACAAAATTGCAGAGATACTGTTTGGCAAAGGAGCAATCGCCACATTGAACATGTGTTTTGACCTTCTGTGTCATTCACAAATCATGCCACCCATTCCTTCCACGTTGTCTCTCATTGTGTTGTGATCGATTGAGGGAGACAACTGGTTATTCACGAGCGCCACCGCGGGTCAATACGGTTCTCCCTATCTGCCTTCAATGGGAGACTGTTTTATTCTCTCATTAAATGGGATTCGACACTGCCACCCCGCTCGCATTTAGCCGTATCTCTCCATGACAACCAATTAATGCATGTTCAGACACCTTCAGGAAATGCCCCCTACAATAACCCACACAAAGGATACGGACGCATTCAGCTTAACTCCGGATTGCAGTATAGTGTGTCTCCCCCTCCACCGCCACCCCTCTGAACCGCAAAGGGTTAACTTCCTGTGGCCACATTTTCATTTCCTGTAGTGGGCTGTTCATATTGGTTGGAGGTGTTTATGTGGAACTCTCTTTCTCTGTTTATTACACTGCCAATGACAGATCAGGCTCTCTGACCCCGCTGGCTAGCTTTAAATAAAAGGAGTTTATTCCGAGGCAGCTGCCCCACTGTAGACCGCTGACATGAAAGCGCCTGAAGACTGCCAGGAAAGCGAAAGGCCAGTTAAAGGGAAATTATATTCCTAAACAAGGTTTGACAATAAACGCATGAGTGGGACAGATAAACAAAAGGTACTGTACCTCCTCTTATTGCTTTTCAACAGAGTGTATGAAAAGGCACAGGGGATTCGGTGTGCTTACTGGGCTTTGTTTACTGGTTCCACTGAATATTTTCGCTCACCTTTGGCTTTCCTCTGCTACATCTGACTCAACCATATGTTGTTTAAAGGCTGGCTTGTCATGGATCTGTAATTCAAAGTCACATTATCCTCACTGGCTCATAGAAGCTTATTAAATTTAGATATACGACAGGCAGACAGCCCTTTTTTTAAGGACATAATTCATCAGTAAAATGAGCAGAATCCTTTTTTCCAACCCATTCTCACTCCCAACTCGTCAAGTACCATCGCTTGGTGAGTCCCCCTCGGCATCGGATACCAACGCACGGAGGCACCCTTTAACAACTGTATGCGACGCACCGGGCTCAGTCAGACGTAGTATTAATAGCGTGAGGGTCCGGTAGGGAGCGGGAGGGGTGGTGGATGGTTCAAACAAACACAGGACTTTCAACCAGGAGACCGGTGTTCGTGGCCCGTGTGAAATTAACTGGCTTAACTTATTTTGTCACATCAGTTGTTAGTCACGGGACTCTTTAGTATCGTCAGTCTCGCGAGTCGTTAGTCAGTGAAGTTAACGCCAACCACAACCATTTTCTAAACCTAACTTCCTGTGAAAACAGAAAATTTATTTTGAAACAGGGTCCGAAATGAACACCCCCCAAGCGCCAAATGCGGGTAGATTTTCCGTTTAGCGAGTAAATCTCAGAAGGCTATCCGCCACACTGGTGAGTAAACGTTTGTACCAAAATAGTCATGTAATAAAAAAACTATGCTCAGTTACACGTTTACTGCATTTTGCTTTCATTTCTGGGCACGCTCCACTGCTCTCACACACACTAGCGATGGTATGAGAACTGATAATGTTACTTCGTTACCAAGTCAATGCCAAAATTCTGAAAACGTGATGGTATTGTTTTTTCTACAGTCAGGGCTCGAGACTAACAGCGTCCTGTCATCCTGGGGACGATAGAAACATGTGTCTGGGATGCTGTAAACACACTTTCAACACGAAAGGTGCCATTGATTAGATTACATTATGGTGTGTTCAAGTAGTTCAGTAAAAATAAGTATTGGGCCATGGTAAATTCCAATGTTATCATGATGTGTTCAAATGTAAACTTGTAAAATGTAGCTTTTGGTGAGAAACTTGAATAACAACAGTTGTTTGAAGGAGATGTTTCCACAGCAATATAAGAGGGAATTATGACCCGTTTAACTTCCTAACACAAACCAGTATGCAAACTGTAATAAAGGATGTTGAAGTAGATGGGATTTATTGTTTTAGTAGCCTATACCTGTCAGGAAGGTATGAAAATATAGATACCGTCCAAACCTAGTATTCAGGCCTGAATTGATTAACCGTCAATATATTTAAATTATTTTGCTTCAAACTTTGCTCTTGCCTCTTCACTAAGTATAAACTATATTAGGCTATCTCAATGAAATGTACTGAAACAAATGATACAAAAAGGCAATTTATTGTTTTTACTGGTAAGAAATATGCATGGCCATCTACCAGTCCCCTTGGCCGGTTAGTCAAATAGTTAATTTCGGACATTGTTTTGAAAGAACACTATGCATGTAACTAGTGTATATTGACAAGCTTCCCTGACACGTCCAAAAGTAACTTAAGAGCGGTACCCCGTGCGTCAGTCTCTAATGCCGAGGGGCACTTACCAAGCGGCGATACTTGACGAGTTGGGAGTGAGAATGTGTTTCAGAAACAGCTTCTCTGGACTTCAAAAGCAGTAACCAGAGTTTCTTAAAACAAAAAAGTGGAACAAGTCCATTTACCAACAACATTATTATTCACATTGATGTAATCTTAGAATATTCTACCCATGTGTATCGATTGAAAACTTTTAAATTAGCCATCATTTTGCAGGAATTCATGAGTGGCTGTGGCCATGGATCATATGTCCTTAACAACGTCAATTTAATGGATCTGATTCAAATTGCTGTAACAGAGCAGCAAATTGCCCAAGGATAATGCAAGAAGGGAAAAAAATGATGCAATTAATGACCCAAGAAGTATAAACACGGCATTCTCTGTTTAATAAAATCTGTAAGATTTATTTGATTTTGAATAAGATTAACCCCAAAAATGCTCAGTAGCCTTTCGGATCTTATAACATAGTGTTAAAAAAGAAGGCAAAAGGATTCTTGTACGCTGACATGTTTTGTATCATTACAGGCGGCCATTAGGTCAGGCACTACTGAGCATGCTCCGAGCTGGCCAGCAGTCCATCGGGGGGCGTTGTTATCTCTTCACAGAGTCGTTTCACTCTCCGTGTTCCCCCCAAAGAGTCAATGTTGCGGCACATCAGAAAGAGCCCTCGCCTCATTAAGCCATTGATATTCTGTGATGTCGGCGCCCTGCTGAACACCATATATAGGGACAGCAGTGCCAGGAGAAGGACACAGTGTGTGTTTTATGGAGAGACTCTACTAATACGGAGGAAAATGACATTATCATGTGGATATGGGTGCTGTGTAGTGTGTGCATGCGTTTGTGTGGGTGTGATTAGTGTGTTCCATAGAGAGAAAGTGAGAGAGACAGCGAGTGTGTGTGTGTTTGGATGGTGGGTATCGCAGCCGCAGCCCGGGGCAAACCCACTGTTATAAATACAGCATTCTAATGGTGACTTTATGATGTTGCCTGTGTGAGACTATGGCCCCCGGGGGACCACTTCCCCACAGCCCTTCTCCTCCCTCATCTCCTTTCCCCTTCTCCCCTTTTTCTCTCCTCCCTACTATATTCTCCCGTTTCCCCTCATTCAGAATTTACGGCCTGACTGGGTAAGACGGGAGCTGTAAATCCCCCCCACACACACCCCCATCCTCTGCTGAATTATTTATCTGCGGGCCCCGTGACACAAGCAGCAGATGAGGACCCTGGTTAAGGAGATAAAAGGTGGAGAAAGTGGGGCCTAATTGACCATGATGGTGGGGTAATGGAGAAATATTCGGAGCACGATTTGGGTGGGGAGATTTTACTACGTGCCAAAGTGTTATGTGCAGACGAAAGTAGTGTTTTAGTAAATAAAAGATTGCCGATTGTGCGTTTGCGCGCTGGCATTTGTTGTTGTGCCGCGCAACAGGATTACGGCATGAATATCATCAGTGTTAGGGGTTTAAGACATCTTGAGCTATGTGTGAGTCAGCAGCGATGCCAATGAGTCATTTGTTTCATTTTCCATCTCCATACAAAAACGCGGACCTGAAAACAGCGGGGAAGGAAAACTCTTTAATTAAATCATCCGAGCTCTCGGCGACACACTCATCTCACCGTGTAACGTCTCTATCCTTCGTTTTCTACTGATGCAACCGCTTCCTATATATTGCACTGTTCAAATGATAAATGGTGATAAGAGCGGGCCATTAATACACTGCACTGCAAAAGTCAAAGGGGACGGGACAGAAAAGTGTATGTGATGTTCTCCTCTCCCCCCTCACCTCCCACCCCCTTTGCTCCTACTGTTCTAATAGCTCTGCAGCTTCTATCAGGGCGGCCTGATTTCTCACCCTTCCGTACACTGTATTAAGCAATGACGTGGCTTGATCGCGTTGACCCCAGGATGTCAACCGTCCCATTCTGATGACCTCCAAGTTTCCTTCCACCAAATGCCTCTGGCTCGGGGCCAGGGGCTTGTATAGAGTTAGGGTGTGTGACAGGGAAAGCGAGGGACAGAGGGAGGGGGGGCTGTAGGGAGGGAGAGGTAAGGAGGAGGATATCTGCAACACTAATAGATCGTTATCTCTCCCCCTCACCATTGGCCTGGAAGAACACCGGGAGCAGCATGTCTACCGAGATAAATAAAAGAAAGCCTCCAGATCGATCCTCCCCACCCCTCTGGTTTTCAAGAGGCCTTGCTGTGACCTTTCCACAAGATAAGGTGGTCACGAAGGTCACTCCCCCCCAACCCCCCCAACCCCCTTCCCCTCAGCCCATCTCTCTAAGGCAAACGAAGGGTGGGTGGTGGAGAATCAAGATGGGGAAATTTGTTCTCCAACGCATCCCCGCCCGCCTCCCCCCCCACACCTCCAGAGGGGTCCCAGGGAAGATTGACAGAGTCACAACAGCGGATTGATGAGATGACGACTGTCAGGTTGACCTTTTCTGCAATGCATCAGGGGGTCAAAAGATGGCACGTTCCCCCCTCGCTCGATGCAGAGGTAAGCGGTGCCACATCCCAGGCGTCACTGTCTTATTTGTGTCAAGTGACAGCGAGGGAGCAATCTAAAGAGCAGCGGTGCTGGGATCACGTCTCTGTTATTCCTCAGTTGAGAAAGGTTATAGAAACAATCTATAGGAATTTAGATTCACTGCCTGTCATCAGCATTCGTCATAAACAAGCCACTCTCTCCCGAGGAGGAGTCCACATTCGCTCTGAAACACGGGACGATTCGCTGCCGAGGCCATTTTGGTTAATGTGTTACCTGGTAGAGTGTACATGTCTGCTGACAGCTGTTCTCTTGATGGTTGTTTACGGCGTCAAGAAGAACACCGGAAGAGCATTCGGTGCTCGAACAAAGAATCATCCAAAGACTCTTTGCTTATGTCTTTTTCGTTCTGTCACCCATTACATTAGTTTCACTGGAGAGTTTAGCTCCTACAGCTGCTGCTAATTAATGTGCAGTTGCTTTCCCCTTGCTTTCACTTTGCAAAAGTCGATAACCTGATTTCGAGAGGAATTTTGAAACCACACAGCGTGTTGGTGTTTACTTTATATTCCTTTTTGAACAGAAATGTTAACATACAGTGTAACATAGAAAGTATTTTATTGTCATCCAACTCTTGTGTTGCCAGGTTTGATTGAATAGGGACAGCTTGTGTGCTAGCTCATAACCTTGACACAAGTAAATAAAGACACAAGCAAGAGTCCAGATTAGGTCTTATCTTGAGTAAAGGTGCTGCGTGGTGTCAGGTGCAGGGGCTTCGGGGGATGAAGATAATAACCTTTTTTTCAGATGGGAGAGGACACCTTTAATTCCCTTTGTGCCCCTGTGAAGAGAGAGTATCCCTCAATGTCTTATCTCTGCGTCATCTCGCTGAGCGAAGAGCCTGGACACATCTTAGAGATAGTGCAGCAGCGACTACAGATTACGGGCTACAGCACTTCATATCCAATCAGGCAACTGTAGTCACAGCTGCTAACGAGTTGAGGGAGAAAAGTTTGACTTGAGAACGTTTCAAAGTGATAGCGGCGACTGACTTGGATTTCTTATTTTCATGCATAATGTACTGTGCATAATGTACGGCGCGCTCCTGCGTATCCCCGGCGACGGTCGATGCATGCCCAGGTTGCCGGTGACTAGAGCTAAACACTTAGTGTAATTGAAGAAGGCAATGTGCAGAAATCAAGACGGATCGGTGCTGCAAACGGGGGCCACCTCCCTGGAGCCTCAGTCTATTAACACTGTCACTCTGCTCATCAGCCCAGCACCTGCCCGCTCCCCCTCCTGGCTGACTTTAATCATGCTCGCTAATAAAAGCCATTATATCACACAACTACTGTAACCCACGCAGCACCGCGCCTGCTGTCGACACGGTAAACGACACATAGGCAACGGAAAAGAGAGGAAAAACACTCACTTTAAACCCACACGGTAAAGTTCCTGACTCCGGACCAATGGGATCGCTCAGGCGAAATGATGAACCTCAGCCACAGGGGGGGTATTATTTGGCTACCTCCCTACCTGTCTTAGAGGGACAGATAGCCCATGTGGACGTTTAGAATGATTACATGCAATAAAGATGAATTGCTCCTCCTCTGTGTTTATGACTTGGCGTCGGTGCGTTGTCAGAGGTAATATAGCAGAGATGGTAAACAGAGACAGGTGCATTTGTTTACTGCTAATGGGAGCTAGTAAAGCAACAATGCTAATGTCCTCTTCAGCAGCAGACTCTGGGCATCTGCTTGGTGGGAAGTCATTATTGTCGATGCACATTAGTAATCAAACAAAGCAGTCGCAGCAACTGATATGTGTTTTTAAGCGTGGAAAAGTTGAGTTGCATTCACCCGAATGTCAACGGTCTATTAAGGGTTGCATGATGTGAAGACTTCCAATGAACTCGGCTCCAGTTTAACCTCCAAATAAAAAGGTTTGGACAGTCTGGCTAAACTGTTGGCATGTTTACAACATGTCGGATCCTTATGTTTCTCGCCCCATTTGACTTTATTGTTGCAAGTACGCTGTGTTCCCAGATCTTAGCGTTTAATGTGGTGGAGGAAATATGGGAACACTATGAAAATAAGACTACAGCGGGGACGAGGGACAAAGACAGATTGAAATATTGACCACTAGTTTAGTTAGCACCGACAGCGACAACTCTCAGGGCACTTCATCGAGGGTCCTGAAATAAAGAACCAGAAGATCACGGAGGTCCCAAGCTGCACCGGTTTGAACTCTGTGGCCTACTGGACCCGAGGTTAGCGGTTGGCCTTGTAGGCTCAGAGTCCACTGAAGTCCTAGGGCGCTTTCACAAGCGATAGTCCGTTTGGTTAGTCCAAATCAGAGTGAAATTGATACTTTTGGTTCGTTTTCTATTTAGTCTGGTTCGTTTTCACAGTGCACAAATCAAAGCAGCCGAAACAAAATAATTGATGTGCTGAGGGGCGAGTACGAAGGAGCAAATTTATCTTTTTTGTCTCGAGAGCTGTCACTTCTAGGCAGGGAATCACAGACTTTGATAGTGTTTTCACTTTGACATGGCATTGATCTATTGTGTGCATGAATCCCCCCTCCTCCAGCTTATCTCCTCACTGTTTTTATGGACTTTATTTAGCAGATTCTGTATGTTCTCTACGGCCCAGATGCCAAGCAAACATCGGACTTCTCCAGAAGTCCACGTCAGTCCTCTCCCACTCATGTTAACCTGTCGTTTACCTGTGCCCATCTCTCGGCCTGTGCTTTGGTTCGCTTGGGAACGGTCCACCAGCGGTCTCCCGCACCAGCAGTACGATTAAAGCGGACTAAATGTCGGCTTGTGAAAGAGTGGATGCGAGCTGCCAGAGAATGGTACAAAGCTAGTGTTGGTTCTTCATAGCTTAGGTGATGATAGAGGAATGAGTCACATAAGGCTATTTTCAATGCAACTCATTCCAAACCTATTTTGGTATTAGCTAGTCTGATGACTAGATGGAAAAGAGCAGGTGAGTCAATGTCCTGCTTTTTATTCTGCTACCACAGTTGTGGGGTCAACGAACACACCTCAGAGTATTGGCTATTTTGTCAAAGTTGAGGAGGAACCACAGAATTCAGCTTAACTGACCTTTCAGCTCCGAAGAGAATGCAAACAAGCTAGATTTGAGAAGGTTTTTTGCCCACAAAATGTGTATTGTTGGAAACAAAATAACCTGTATTATTACATTTCAAAGAGTCCCTCTTGAAAATTTGAGGAAATGTCTAGCTCTGCTGTAATTTGAGAAATGCCATGCTTTACAGAAATGCCACTCTGCAGCCAATATTAATGTACTGTGATAGCTGAAAAACAATTCCCTTGCTTTTTACTTGAAACAAAGACTGGAGAATCCTGGTGTTTTCTCTCTTGCAGAAGAGAAGATCTGTGTCAACGCTCTTCGGAAAAGACATTTCACTTTGCGGGCGACCTCACTAATAGCAAAAGTTTACAGTTATTTGTGTGTTGTCAGGGGGAATGAGTCGTCGGTGGCTGGGGTCGACAGCCAGCCTGAACACGGGCCTCTGCTGCTTTGATGGATGTGGGGAAGAATACAGTGAAGTGATGGCGGAGAGAAACTTCCCCACACCCCCCACACCGTCTACTCTCAGCTACCCCTATATCGGAGAGTGCTTTCGGAGACAGCAAAGCCACAACGTCAGAATCGAGTCTCAGGGAGAGAAAAAATCAGGAGACAGAAGAACAAAAAAAGGGAAGGAGCGAAAGAATGAAGCGGGATGAGCTGCCAGTGAAGTGGGTTGGTCGTGCGTCAACCCCGAGCCTCAGATGTAACACAGGGAAGGAGGATGATGAGGAGGAGGAGGAGGAGGAGGAGGCAGGGGGATTGTAGAGAAGGGGGAGAAATCAATATTTCTGCGACGTGGCCACTCAAGCCACTGCCAATGACAGCAAACATCATGAAAAGATATGGGAGCAGGGAAGGGGGAAGAAATGAAAAAGATAAGAAGAGAACAGTAAAGTAAATGACATCTGAAGCTATTTCCTCCAGGGCCCTGCCTAGTGTCGAGCCTCGAGGACTCGGCGGAGTTATGGGCAGAGTTAAATTTCTATTAGCTCTGAGAGGAAATTTAAGTTCTCTGTCTCGGGAGGAGGACTCGAGCGGCGACGCAAAGTACCCCCATTGTCATGTGACAGATGACAACGGCGCGACCTTAAAACGAGTCACGAGGTTCACCACTAAATAGTAACTGTCAGTGAAAATGGTTTAAAGAAGGGGGAAGACATTTAAGAGCATGCCGTCTTAATTTAAGGCGATGAGCTTCCAGAGCTTTAAAGCAAGCAATTTGTGCACATAGGTCAATACAGATATCAACTGTTGATGGGAAATGTTATTCCTTGGAGCTACCGACACCTGACAGTGGGCACGGTGATGATACAATAATGGCTGCAATTATTCTGTTGCTTTCACAGCTCACAATTAGACACTTTCTCCAACTCTTCTGCGACTGACGTCCTGCAGCTGTTACTGTAATGATACTCTCCTTAATATATAGAGACACATAAATGAACTGCAGGTCAAAATGATTTCTCATCCCTCCTCAGGAGGCTCAATCAAAGGAATCATTACGTGGGCTGAGGTCTTCTTAGCTGCAACCTGCCGAGTGTGCTGAATTAAGATAAAGGACGTGTTGTCATCACGTAGGAGGAACTTTTCCCACCAACATTTCAGAGCATCATTAAGTACTTTAATTCAACCAGCATTTCACCATCACCATCTGTACATCCCCTTTTCTTGCAATAACTGGGTACACATGTGGGTGAGGAAAACTGTTATTTTTGGAGAATCAAATGTTGATGGCGTAAACCGCATTCATCTTCTTCCTCTTCTCCCCGCTGTGTTGCCCACAGGCATTCCATGAAAAGATACGTCTCGACTTAAAACCGAAGCTGGAGAAGAACCTCATACGAGTTGCATGACTAATAATGTTGTTTGAAGCCTAATAACCATGTATAACTGACTGGAGTTTGTTAAAAGATGACTGTAATATGTATGCTTTCATTTTATGTGATCATTTCTTTTTATTTGTATATGTTAATATTTATGCAGGAAAGAGTACTAGAATATTTTACTCAAGTAAAAGTACTGTTACTTTAAAGAAAACTACTTGTGTAAAAATGTACTTTGTAAAAAGTCAGTTAAAAAGTACTGAATAAATGTTACTGCGTTCGATTTTTAAAAGGACTTTTTAAAAGGAAATGTGGTGTGTTGGGGGGGAGGGTAAAGAATAACATTATTAGGTCACACACATTAATAAGGTGCCACTTAGAATTAACAGTAGAATGAGACCAACAATAAAAACTCCATAAACAGACATATCAAAGTTACAGCCATCACAGTGAGTTTGATGTTGTACACACCTGCCTGAACACCACAAAGTCCTCCACAATCTGCTCTAAGTTCAACTTCTTTGCTTGATCATTCTCAAAGCATAATACAACCAGTCCACTCAGCCTCCCTGTCCCACTATAACCAGTCCACTCAGCCTCTCTGTCCCACTATAACCAGTCCACTCAGCCTCTCTGTCCCACTATAACCAGTCCACTCAGCCTCCCTGTCCCACTATAACCAGTCCACTCAGCCTCTCTGGTCCCAGTGCAATCCTCAAAATCTGCAAACATTTTGAGCTGACAGAGCCCCCTGCAGTCACAACATCACTTGGAGATTGTCAAAAACAGCAGAAAGGCTGCACACACTAACCTGACCCTGTCAGATAGTTTGTTTCACAGAAACATCTGAGAAGCCGTCATTGGAAGCTGTTTGGAAAAGGGCAGGCACTTTTAAAAAATACTTGGCAGGTGATTGAATGAATTATCAGTCAATCAAACTAACGGAAGCGAAACTAAGTGAAGGCGAAAACATTGCCTTCAGTGCCGTTCTTTGCTCTTCTTTCAATTAAGAAATACTCTCCTGTTCTGATAGAACTGATGCTATTGCAGCATCTACGCCAACCTCTTCAGGAGCCACCTTTTTTGTTTGGAGATAGCTGTCGCCTCTCCATGTCACACACCTAAGCCATGCACGTAGTTGCAGTTTCTCCTCACAGGACACTGATCGGTCCGTTGTCTGGCGAGCCGGACACAAATGCATTACTTGAAGCCTGACGAGATGGATTTTCATGTGACATTTGATCCTGCAATTCTCGCGTGATGCTTGCACCTGTTGGTCACGCAACATCATGGGGATGTTGGATTTGGGTCATTTGGCGTGCTCACAGAGTGGTGCACTAAACCAGTGATTAATCTAGGCAGATGCAACCTTTTCTTTTTTTTTTTTTTACCTATGCTGAGTTGATGCTAACCATAACCTACAATGATGCAACTATTATATTTTACAGAGTGTCTCGTCTCTGAAGCTCTGCCCTCCTGCGGTCGCAGACACACCAGCAGCTTCTTCTCTGATGCACCTGTTGTGACACAGTGCACAGTGTAAAAAAAGGATTTGCTCCCCTGCATTTACATATATTTCTGTATATATGCACTTCATGCATGTTAATGCGCTTGTGTACTATACAGCAACCTGTCCTGTATGTCTGTTAATGTAAATATGCATGTTCTGATTTAACGGGTGTCTAGTTAGTATGCATGTCTGTTTGCGTGTGTGTACAATTAAAGTTGTATTGTATACATGCATGCATGTGTTTATTTATTTATTTATTTATTCATATTTATGTAGCTTTACTTTCTGCTGCACTGGTTTTAAATTCCTTCCTTCTTTTAATGTGCTGCGTACTTAACTGGTTGTGTAGGACTTCTGCCCATGTGTTATTATTAGTCTGACAGCACTGTGTTCCCAGGAGGAGCCCGCACTAACACAAACTTGGTGGATTTGTGTACCTTGCTGTTCATCTGTTTGGTACCGCACTGCTTGGGCTGGCCTTGTTGTTGTTGTTACATATTTTTCTATATTTACTTTATATTACTGATGTGAATTTGTTCATGTTTCTTTCTAAGGTCCCCCTCATAGATGTAACCTGAGGGATGCTACAAGCATTTTGAAGGGGACTGTTTAATGTTCTGTTTGGGGCTTCTGGACACCCTGGGTCCTCTTTAATAGCTCAAAAAACATAATTAACATTATTTTATCACCTAGATACTTCATGATTTCCCGTAATTTTGTGAAAATTGCTTAGAAACATTATCATTTTGAACTGATGACATGTTTCAGAGGTCTGCTACAGAAAATGACAGTACTTTTTGGAGTCCTGGAATCCGCAGCTGTAAAACATAGTTAAATGTCTTTGATTTTCCTCTAATCATTATCTGTGATTGGTGTTGACAGTGCTTTTTATGCAGCAGTACCCCTCCCAAATAAATAAATTATTGGAATTATTATTATTATTTATTATTTATTATTTATTATTTATTATTATTTAATTATTATTATTATTATTATTATTATTATTATTATTAATTATTGTAAGAACAATATGACTGTACTTTTTCTTTTGTCTGTCAATGATTGTTTGGCAAACAAAAGAAATATATATATATATTTGGTCTGGTAAAGCCCATGCAACACACAGTATAAAACATGAAATATGTCTTTATTTGGTGTAATAGTGCTTCGTGGTCGCTTCTATATTTTGTCACCTTCCCCAAATGTACAAGCCCAAAGGCAATGGGAAGGGAATTTCAAGGTCGGAAGAAAAGGGGGACAAAATATTTAAAGGGAACACAGTTAGTTGAAATTATTATTAGTATTTTTTTAGGGCTGTCAAATTTAACGCGATAATAACACATTAACGCAAATTTGTTTTAACGTAACTAATTTGTTTAACTTATTAATGCAATCAATCTTTTAGAGGTTGTAGCAGGCTCAGCTTATTTACTTAGCTATAGTGATGGTACTGGTATCATATGAAAATAGAAAACCTGAGGAATCCATTGGTACCAACCATGTCAAACTAGGTTGTCGCAAAATAGGATAAATAACGCTCCAAACGTACATCAAATATTTATTATGCTAAATGCAGTACCTGTGAGGGTTTCTGGACAATATTTGTCATTGTTTTGTGTTGTTAATTGATCTCTAATAATAAATACATAGACATTTGCATGAAGCAAGCATATTTGCCCACTCCCATGTTGATAAGAGTAATAAATACTCAACAAATCTCCCTTTAAGGTACATTTTGAACAGATACAAATTTAATCGCAATTAACTATGGACAATCATGCGATTAATCGCGATAAAATATTTTAATCGATTGACAGCCCTAGTATTTCTACACTTACAGTAGTGAAGTTTGCAAACAATGAGAAAGTACAGCCAATGTCAACAAAACACAGTTAATATAAGAAAGCACATCTATGCGACTCACAAATGTCCAGAGAGAAAAACAAGTTCTTGATCCCATCCTTAAAATCCTATACCTCCATAACCACCTGCCTTGCATTGAGCCTCCCAATTCCCTGCTAAATAAAGCTAATGTCTCCCCACAAATAGTACAGTACACACACACACACACACACACAGTCCCATTGTTTCCTCTGCTGTTTATCCAGTGTATTTTATGTAATAGAGGGGGGCCTGACTTTGATGGAGCAGGTGATTTTAGGCTGCGCCGTTAGCAGCCGAGAGATAGAATATCTTCCTAAGGCCTACGGATAGCACTTTTTATGAGCTGCTCATTGCTGGAACTACATCAACCTGTCCAAGGCCACCACTGCACCGGGGTCTTTAACACCCTTCCTCCATTACCCACCTCTATCATTCCGGCTATCATATAGGCATAGTTCTGTTTTTTTTTTCTTTCCTCTCTCTCAGTGCGTGTTTGTGTGTTTTCATAGGGAAAAAAAGACATTTATTAAACTGGACAAATGAGATAAATTGGAAAGAGCTGCTTGTAATTGTTTTCCATTTTATGCTAAAAGAGATGACCACAGCAAATGGCCTATATAAAACAAATGAGCCGGTCCTCGTAGCAACACACAGACATGATGTATATACACACACTTACAAATGTACTCACACAGACACAATGATATGACATAAAGCAAGGGGAAGAGACACCTGCTTAAATAGCCAAGTGCACTCTGGTCAGCCTGTGCAGCTTCACACTCCCACACACACACACACACACACACTCTGAGCAACCCACACACACACACACACACACAGCCAGTCACCCTTTTACCGGAGATCAGTAGTCGGTTTTGGCATTTAACATTACCATCAGCCCTTCCTGCTTCATAAAACCCTTCCCTAACCTCACAACCACCCACTTACCATCATCACAGTGCTCTGCTCGCTGACCCCAGATCACTATATCAGTAATATTTCACCCTTAGATCAACACATCCACGATAAGACGAGGGGGCGGCGAGGGAGGGGAGAAGATGGGAGATAGAAGAAAAGATGTGGAGGCTGGGATGCTATATCAACAGCAAAGCCAAATTATTGCCAATCACATTTTATTCACAGCTCAACTGCTAGACAAATTGCAGCTCATGCCGTTTGCCATGGGTCAGGGCACTGCGTAATTTCATTTTAATAAGTCATTTTCCAGGGTGGGATGACACTGCAACACACGCAGCTACACATGCTTGAGCACACACTCACACACACACACACACACACACACACACACACTCACACGTGGCCTCACACTCAGACGTGTCGCCAGCCTCTCATACAAACAAGACTGTGTGACCATGTCTTGGGGGGGTGATATTTTATGGAGTGAAAGAATTGGATACACCGGCAGTGATCTTGAGAGTGACTTTAGTTGGAGAGAAGGGCAATACATGTGAAATGGGGACATGATTGAAAAGGTTACACTCTCTCTCATTATATTTGTATTTTGCTTAATCGCTCATCAGTAAAAAGAAAAATGCGGCGAGGACATTAAATATGTATTAACCCCTTAAAAATCAGACGGCACCCCGGCGGGTCTGGATGCTATTTCAGAGGTTGTAGCAGCCGGTTCAATTTTCAAGGTAGACCAAACACGTCATGCTTGCTTGTCGGGAAGAATGCTAAATAACGCTACAAGGAAAGGGGTCCCTTGACCTCTGAACCTCAAGATATGTGAATGAAAATCCAATGAGCACAGCTGTTTTCATGTGTGATGATGTTAGTCCCCATAGTTGCCATTTCATTGTAGTGAGACCATTTTTCAAAATTTGACCTCACTGTATAAAATGACCTATAGTGACCTCTAGGATAATCACAGCCTCATGAAACTTTACAACCACAAACCAGAGACCTAGAGCATTCAGAGGATGGATGGCTTCCCTAGGTAGATTGACAATAAGGGGGTTTCTGAGCAGTTTCCAAGTGCTCGCTATCCAACTGCCGAAAAAATTCAATTCCTGCAGAAATCTACAAATTTCAAGAGTTTTGAATACCAAATCACAGCATGGCTTTTTCTACGATGTTCCTCAAGGTCTTGGTGTCTTAATGTGGTATTTTGGAGGGATTTTATATTATTTTTATCAATTCTCCAGTGGTAAAAAATTGTTAAATTTAGCATTAAATCTGTGTAACAAAATGGTATCAACCCAGAAATTGCTGGCAATTTGTGATTGCCATCACAAACTTCTATCATCATGTTCTATGCTTATACACTTTCACATCAATTTCAAATCAATCTTCGGCTTCCAAGCTTTCAGATGATGTACACCACTTCTATGTGGCATCTACTGTTGACTTTTTATCTCCTCCTGAACATCCCCTGTCCCCCACCCCCCTATAAAAAAAAAAAGGAGGACGGAATGGTAATAGGTTAAGAAAAAAAACTTACAAAAAGTTAAATACAAAACTTTTATTATCAGCAGCTGAAATTGCTATACTTTAAACACATATTTTAATATAAAGTGGTACATTTCCAATACAATTGAAATCTTAATGTAATAGACTTTTTACTACAATGATCATTTTCTCTTAATTTCCTCATCAGCAATACTGAAAAGCAAATGAGCATCCCACCATGAAACTGCAGGTACTATGAATGCATAAATACCAAATTATGTCGGTACATAAAACTCGCCAGGATTTTGTCTGGGGGCATTCGATTTTTTTTAGAGATTACTATGTGCCCATCTGCTCCATTACAATTCTCCACAAGGTGTGTGAGTTGAGGCAAATTGATTGGACTAATATATATCTGGGCAAATAAACAACTTGTGCCTTGGGGGGATTTCTGTGCAGCATTTCTTTAGAACTCCTCAGGAATCAAAGGCGCTAATATCAACGTCTGCCATGTGGAATAACATCAGGCTCTCATGAAAATGCAAGTCCCATATATATCAACATCAAGAAGAGACCTGCGAGAGTTACCGTGTCAGCGATGAGATGTACAGTCAAATCAAATTCCCGGTGCTGCAAAAAAAAAAAAAAAAAAATCACTTCTAAATAGACCATAAATTCTTGATAAAAATGTGCACTGGATTCAAAGGCTGTTCCGCTGGCTGCCTGTCATGTTCATAACTGGGTCTTTGAAGTCGGCTGTCAGTGGTCGATGCTGAACCATCTTCAGAGGTGCGTCAGTGCTCTCCCTCCTGTTCTTTCAAGTTCCCCTCCAGCAGCCAGTTTATGGGGTGATGTTCGCTCTGAATGTGCAGTTGCTGCTCTGGAGATAGGGCTGGTCAATCCTCCTGTCAGAAATATCATCCTCCTAGCAAGACATGTTTGCGTAAAGTCTAGCCATCCTCAAAGAGAATGGAAGTCTGGAGGCGTATTCAGTGGGGTGCAAAACACAGGGCTTCCAGACGCAGAATTTTAATGTACTGTATATTTTCTTTTTTTTACCGGCCTCCATATTGAGGAAGACTTTGAAAACACAAAATTGAATTATTTTGCAAAAAGGCAACACACCAAAAAGCTCGTCACCTGCAGTATATGAAGTCATATATAAACCCGTTTCCTGATTCTAGTTCCCCGTTTGCGTCGCGCAGAATATTCCCTACCTTATGAGCTATACGAGAAACTAAAACAGGATATTTGATCTTGGAGAGAGACAGAAATACTGGGTCAGCACAGTCAAGCGTGACGGCCAGCGCAAATACCACCAAGTCAGGAAGATACAGTCCGGGGTGAGGAAGAGGAGATAGCAGCAGAACTAAAGATACAGCCTGCAAGTAGAGAGCAATAGCCCTCAACAGATAGAGAGCCTTAGGGCTAGAAGATAGGCCCGTAGCAGGAGAAACATTTGTGACAAAATGTCTGACATTATCTTTTAATTAGATTCACACTGTTTACCAGCTTGTTTGTACTCTCATTTATACATTACCTGATATAGCGTTCCTTTATCTCATGCAGCGGTTGTAGAAGTTGATGATGTTGGTGGTGGTGATGTAGAGACGGTGAAGAAGCAATGCTCACGCTACATTTTTCTCCAATTTAACAGATTTTTTTTTTTTAAATAACTTCTATTTTACATACCGACTAAGTCACTGAATGATAGCTTCAAGTAATGTTTCACAATCTAAATGCTCCAAAAAAGAGGAAACGCTAGAAAGGCCAGACCAATTGATCTTTCTGAGCAGTAGCTTATGTGCGCGGTAGAACTTCACCCCCTCCGGTTCCTATGAAATATTCTATAGAGCGATGTACGTATGCACGCATACATCACTTTAATAGACGATGCAAATTTCCTCATTAAAAGACGGGAGCACGAGTCCCTCTAACACAGAGTCTATCCATAATTAGCTTGTTCCCCTCACTGGCCCTGAAGCATTTACTATAATACTGTCTGAGGCCAACAAGCTCAGTTAGACTTCTGTCTCCGAGCCTGTGTGATGTTACAAATGCTGCAAAGTTGGGACGTCTTACTTCCACAGATACTCTATGGCAATTTAAGGTGTGTATTTCATAAGATGTTTCAGGGAGAGTGGTGTATCAAGAGTTCCAAGCAGGTGTAACGTTTTGTTTTTTTAACTTTTTTTTAACTAAATCAAAGTCGCAGTCATTATCGCCACACCACCTGTGCTATAGCACTTATTATTCTAGATAATAAGAGAAAGTGAAGACTTGGGGGTGGGAAAAAAAAACATCAAAGCTGCTTAGAAAAACCTTAAATTCATACAAATAAAGTAGACTTTTTCTACCTCGCCTAACAGAAATGTGATTAATTTCTTCCCTGGCTCCTTCTACAGTTTTTGTCACTGAGCTTATTGGTGGTAGTCGGGGAATAATTCCACCACGGAGGCATTTACATAACTAAATTTGTAATACAGGATTTTTTTGGGATATTTTGGGAAATATGCTTTTCCGTTTTTTTTGCCGAGTGTGAAATAGATTATATCGCATTTTTGTACGGTTACTATGAAGCTATAGCAGGGAGAAGCCACTAGCCTGGTTCTGTCCAAAGGTAAAAGAAATCATTCAATTCACTTCCCAATACCACAAGATATAAGGGGAGACACTGCAGGTGAATAGAGTGAAAAACTAGTAGATATCGCCATGAAACTTCCTCTGGTTGATTACTTACATTAAGACAATTATTTTTGTATTTAAAAAATTCTGAAAATGTATGTTTAAATATTGAAATGAGGCATTGTCTTGTTAAATATGTGCTAATTTGCATACATTTCCAGAATAGAAATCTGAACATTGGATCAAGCCAAGTTCAAAATTCTTGTTTCATTTTGTTGACACATTAGAGTCAACGGTTTTTACTCTGAGGATTTTGGATCTCTTTTTATCACTCCATAAATCAGAAAATACTGTCAACAACCATAACAAAAATCTATTTTCGCCATGTTTTTTAGGAGTAAAATGTTCTATAAATCAGGCTATGAATGATATATGAACAAACCCCTCTGTAAAAGTGAAAGTTTGGAGGATGTAAGTGCAACTGAAGTGGAGATTTCTGGCTCAGAGTTTGAGAAAAAACTCATTTTGAGAAAACAGCCTTTAAAGATATGGATTATAAAAGTCCATACATTTAGCTAGACACAACATAACTTTAACTAATAGATATCACCATGAAACTTCCCCAGTTGATTACTCACATTAAGACAATTATTTTTTTGTATTACAAGTTTTCTGAAATGTTATGTTTAACTATGCAAATAAGGCATTATCTAATGCTAACTTTTGGTGAATTTAGGAGAAATCTACAGACACAAATGGACAAAGTGGTAAAATAAACACCTAAATGAGTATGTTGGATGTTTGCTTTCCAGTAGTCTGAAAGAAGACATGTTATGGAAGCAGAATAGCCCTAAATCTCAAAATTGACCAGTTGATCTATCTGTAGTAAGACAGAAAATGTTTGTTTGTTGTCAACTGCATCTAATTTTTTCACTTCCGTAAAGTACACATTCATGTTACTTAGTCAGTTGATGAAATTTTGACTGCATACCAACAACAACAGGGTAAAACTGCTCCCAGTGCATTTTAAAGTACCAACATCATCCCAAATTTGTGCTTCAGTTGCAGAACTGTACTCACATGTTGGATCACAGTTGCTAAGAATTAAAAAACAACAACATTGCAACCAAGACAGACAATGCAAACAGATGGTTTTTCATTACGGTTTCCAACAACAGGCTTCCTATTATAGGCTATCATTACAGGCTATTTACGTTTTTTTGTTCAGACTCGTTGAATCTGCCACTGTTTACATCTGCTTTGCAGTCTTCTGCTTAGTATGTCCCACAAGCTGTTGTGCGATTGGGGTGAATGCTCATCTACTAAAACATCCCATTGACAATATCCTTGTTTTACCTCTGTTGTTTCTTTGTTACCGTTCAGTTTCCGTTCCCAGATCATGGTGCTCCTTCACTTTCTTATGTTAAACTATGCTCAGCTGTTGGCCGATCTCAACGCTGTAGTTAAAATGTACATCATGCCTTCATCATGTGCTGACTCTACACTTCTATGTATTCATTTAGTCTATCTACACTGCTGAAGTGCCACGGCCGCGCTCATGCGTCTTCATACCTGTCGAGGTTGAAGATGCATGCGATATTTGAAATAATGGTTGTAGGTTAATGAAAATGACTCGGAAGACCCCGAGTGTGCAGGATGGAGGTTGGCTTTTTGATTGCGTTTTATCACCACTTTAATAACTGTCGGATACGCTGAGACACAAGAATGTTCTCTGCTTTTCTTGTAGATATACATATTTCAATAACCCTTTCAATTCAGAAGATGTGAGGTCACGTGTTTTTCAAAGCAAATGTTTGAGTGAGTCTTGAAATTATTATTTTCATCAATGAAATACTTGCAATATTTGAATTATAAATGCTCATAGTTTCAGTTAAGCACACCAATCGTCCTTGTCTAGGTCAGTCTTTTCACAGCTTATAGGTGAAGATTCCAGATGAATTTTTTTGATTTTTTTTTTTTTTTTATATCAATCTTGGCTTCTTAAGTAATATTTAATAATGCATTTCTTTCTGCATGTGGTGAAGGGATAAAGTGTCTCTTAACGTGAGATCCCACCCAATACGGGGCTCTCCCTGTCAGGGGCCAGGTGAGCTGCCTCTGAGCACGCCACCGTCGCTGTGGAGGTAACTTTCATGCTCCGCTGGGCAAACATTTTCCAGGTCACATTTTTCAATTACACTGAGAGGCAGGTCCCACAGGCAACCAACCCCCCCCCCCCAGCAACAACCACCCAAGCACACACACACACACACACACACACACTTCCACACATACACTCACATAAACAGACCAACCTCCTTACCCTTCCCCCTCGCCATTCCCACACACAAGCCCATATTCCGTGTTTAGCAGCGCAGCATCTTCCCCTCCACCGCAACTCTTCAAAACACACAAACACAGCTCAGATCTCGGGAGAAAGGGCAAAGTATGTTAATAGAGGAGACTGCAAAAAAGGAGTGCGCTGTCATTTTGACAAGAAGGTTTTTGTCCAAAAAACGTCAATGTACATTTAGCTATCTACTTAATCATAATCAATAAATTAAGCTCGAGGCAAATTGTCCATCAGCGACCAGGCACAGGACCCTTTTTAGCTGTTAAATCTGTCAAGGTTCCTCAAGTTCAGCATGGAGGTGTCTATCTCCTTATCTGAAGACTTTGAAGTCTCTGGCTCTGTCTGTTGCCTCAGGCGTGTGTTGAGATATGAGGAGAGCCTGCCTCATCTGCCTAATGCTGCTTGTGTAGCTAATAGTCCAGAAAACACTGCTCTGTGAGGCCGCACACGAGCACTTTAAATGATTCATCTTTGGCTGTCACCAAATGAGAGCAACTTGCCACGCTCTGCCACTCATGATCCAACCAATCCGAAGGTGTTAGGGAGGTTGGCAGGGTTTAAAGGGTGGTGAATAGTTGTGTCTAGTGAGGAGAGTTATGTATTTAAGGGTCTTGGAAACTACTTTGTGTCCAGCTATAACAAATTTTTTTTTTATTGTCAGCAAATCATTTTAAAAGACCAAAACCAACAATGAATTCATCGTACTAACTTAGTATTGTATGTGTAGCAAAAGCCTCATATAGCTTATTATATATAAGAAGTGGACATAGTCACTGTGATGTCACCCATTGGTTGGTGGACTGCTGTTTTGAAGCCTCGAGTTTGCCATCTTGGCTTTTTGCAACCAGAAGTGACACAAGAGGGTGGAGCTAAGTACGACCAGATGCTGAATAAACCAAAATGTTACAATTAACTTTCATGAACTGAAAACACACTGTGAAAGGGTTAGATGTAAGACAAAAACACGGATAATATCCAGACTGGACAACACCATGGTAGCAACCTGTCAATCACAAGGTAGCCACGCCCTAATGCATTCCTTGCTTTATGTTCTATTTGACTAATAACTGGTAATAAATCAAGAGAGAAGTATAGGGTCATTTTCTCATAGACTTCTACACAATCAGTCTTCATTTTGCAACCAGAGGAGTCGCCCCCTGCTGGCTATTTGAATGAATGCAGGTTTAAGTGCAAGAGAAAAATCAGGAGATCACCAAAGTTATTGTAATTCATTCTGAAGGGAACACGGCTCTCTGTACCAAATTTAAATGCAATCCATCTGATAGTTGTCGAGATACTTATAATAAATGTATTCATGACGTTTTCAGGAGGAACGATGATCTTGGAGCTGAGAGCGACAGACACGCTGGGGAAGAGGTAAAGTACTGAGAGACAGACTGGCGCATTATTGGTTTTGATCTTTTCATGGGATTGTTGACAATACGGAAAATATAGAATAACATCAGACTTATCCTTTAATGCCATGCACATTAATCAACATTTCTGTAAATGTGCCATCTGGATGTCTTTGAACTTTAATCACCAGGCATGACTTTAAAAACCTCCATCAGTCACTATCTCTTAAATCCTTATGAGGAGCTGACTGTTGATACATTAATGCACAAAGAAGCAGGAAAAAAAAAAAAAGGTTGCATGCAATTCACAGGTATCACACAAACAAACGCAACGCCGCCACACGCTGGTGCCGACAGAACAGCATGAGCTAAATTAAAGATGGCAGACTGATCAGATATCATAAAACAATATTAAAGCATCCGCACTCGGAACAAAATAACACATCAGCAGACTGAAGAGCAGTATGCAGGCAAATTCCAGGTTGTTAACTCCTTTGAAAAAAACATATTTTGCAGACAGTGAGATCTAAAAATGACAGGTGAGATTGAGAATGTGTAGCTGGTACGCCTCAATTTAATTTGTGCCAACAAAAATGGCCATTGCTGAGCAATGAGTCGTGGTGTTTGTGTGAGACTGTGCAGGCAGCGAAGATGGGACTGCAGGCTACCTGGAACAGAGCCAGGGACACTGGGTCACCGAGGTCAGAGCAAGCTGGCATGACTGGTGAAAGCAAGGTGCACAAGCATACACACATCTACACACACACAAAGTACGATTAAAAAACATGATTAAAAACACTGTGGAACTGATAACATTCCCGGCTATTTACATGAGCAAACATGCAGAACATCTTTGCCCTCCTCCCTTTGTTGTACTCTTGTGGTTAATCTTGTTCAGCAGCATGATGATTATGATAAGTCTTGCTGTAAAATATAAATGCAAATTCACAGGCATCTTCCCCGTGAAAACCTCTTGGCAAGAAAGCGTCATTATATTCTCGCGGCAGAGGGAGAGGAACATTTTTAAAAGAAAATACATTAAATCGCAGACATTACCAATTTCATTTCTGTCACCCGCCAGACTTTGTCATACTCTCATCCATCTGTTTTCTGTGTCGTATTATGCATGTGGACCCATCAACGCCGGCAGCACCCTTGGGCGCGACTGTGTCATACCTGCAGAGTCTCCCTGAAAAACACCTGCTGCCTCTCATCCTAACACGAGCAAAACAAGTGATTTTAAAACTGTATCCCCCGTCTAAAATATCTGTCGACAATCATCCGCTCCTGTACGCTGGGTTTGTCACAGGACAGGTGTCTCAGTCAGCACAGGTAGTGTGGAGCCTCAGCGCCACACAGGAGTGTTAATTAGACACACTGACGATAGTGTCAGGGGTGCTGCGACTGACGTATGAATCTCCCACAGCGATTAGCACACACCGAAACGTTTGGACTCTGACAGGGTATCTGTCCCCGAGTGCACCTGAGTGACTATCACAGAGATTTAGAGCGGGATCGGCCTGCGCGGACTAAAAACACACATACGAAGAACATGTAATTCAAGCCGACTTGGAAAACAATGTAGTTGTGTCAAGTTGCAGTGAAAAATTATACCGCTGATCCAGGTGATAATGTGTAATAAATGCAGGCAAAGTTCCTGCGATAGACTGATTCATTCTTCAGCACAAGGGAGGCACAATACACTGGGGAGCAATCTGAGCGAGTGCTTGCTCATTTATTTTTGCCTTAACGAAGCAGAGAAAGCTACACAGTCTCCCATAGATGGAGGACAGGAAAATGTGGACCATTGAATAAATATGCCGCATGCAAAACGTACTAGTAACATTCAAGCAAATTAGCCCAATCTGTTAAGGGTAAAATACAATCATGCAGCAATTTAAAGGTCTTATAGATAACATTTTTACGTAGACGAATATTTAAAAAAAAAAAAAAAAAAATACTTCTACAGAGCCTTATGCAGAATACAAGTATGGCTTTTCCTGAAGAAATTATTATGATTGTGAATTAATCATTTTGAAATATTTGGCCGGTCCAAAATTAATGTTTTGTTTATCTCTGTGGAAGATATCTGACATTTGGTTTTGGGGATGTACTGATTGCAAAATGTTGTGTACCGATGTTTAAAATAACAATTTAGCCGATAGCCAATAGCCGATATTTTTGTTTATTTGTTTTTTGCTGTTATTTACTCCCCTTTTGTGCCAGGGAAACAAAGACCTCATCATTATGAAAAATAACTGAGCTGTTTTAAAGTAATTCACCATTTCACATTTAGTCTTTGAATGACCACAGCAGCAAGTTACTGTTGTCCAAACATTTAGCCGGCGCAAAATTGATGCAACACAGCAGATAAACATCGACCACTGACATCGCCGAATGTAATCTTATTCGCCGATAGATCGATGGCAGGCAACAAGGCAAATATTGGCCGATACCGATGTTCGGCCGATAAATCGGTGCATCCCTAGCTTGGTTTCCACTTCTAACAAGGCTTGTGAGTCAATAGTAAAACAACGTTGGTATCTCTGGGTCGTCAGTTAGTGTGGAAAAAAATGGATAAATGGCTGACATTGATGATAAGTGCCTGGCAACGACTTGTTGTGAAGTGAATGCAATGTAACGGGGAAGGGAGACTGAGACATCTAGTGGCTGAATGTAATCAATGTTATCAATAGCACCTTTAATTGCAGGATTAGAAGGATGTACAATTTACACATAGCACGTAGCAACGCTTTTTCACTACTGACAACACTATTTACAGATTGGCTCACACTCCTTTGTCACACGCCGCACAAAACACACGCTAAAGCAAACATGCCGAGCACGGGGTTGCAGCGTGCAGCACAAAAACATCAATCCAGCCAGATCCAACAGCTGCTAATTGACAGCAGTAAGTGAAAAGCCAGAGGAGGGAGGGCGGGGATATTTTTAATTACACACCACATCTCCATGGCTACGGAGGCGAGAGGACGGAAGTCACGGCATCAGGTTGAGATGGAGATGAAGTGAAATAGAGGAGGAAGGGGGGGGAAATCGTTGGATGACATTCTCATCGGCTTCTTGCTGCTGAAATGACGTTTACCCTTCAGTAAACAATCATCTTCACACACACACACACCTCACCTACACCGATCACATTGAGCACAGAAGCATATTGTTCAGGCTGGTCTTAGATACATACGGGCCCTGCACCTTTTATATGCTATATCACATGCTTTGCTGGTAATAACTATAGCTCTTGTGGTCTATTTACTGCTGGCAGAGTGTTGGGGAGATACAACAGCATGCTCAAGGACTGCTTAATCACAGAACGTCATGTTTTGTATCACAGCAAACTGTGATGGGATCTGAGGCACGGCTGCTCCGTTTTTTTTTCTTCTTTTTTTGTACGATTCTGCTCTCTCTTTCACAATGCCTCCAGATTAGAAGTCAAAAGCGGGCATTGGCAACAAGAGCACTAATCCAGTCAGTTAGTTCACCGGCAGATCCTAATCCTTTAACGCCACGACCAAACGTGTGAAATTTGTTGCCGTAAATGTGCTTATTTTTCCTGTCTGCCGTCAGGCTTTCTGAGAGGGGTGGGGTCACGTCTATTTTTTTTCTCCCTCTCTGCTACTTATTCGAATCAGAAGAAAAAAAGGTGCAGAAGGCAGGTTTGACGTGATCTCTACCCCATATGTGATGAATTTTCAAACTCCTCTTAGCCATAAAATTGAATTGAAGTCTCCAGCGCACCCTCTGCCCCCTACATTTCTCACTCCGAACCTCTCCTCCCTTGAGTTTTATCAATTTGCACAATCTGAGTCCTCCTGTTCGGTTGTGAGTTGGGGCGGTTAGATTATCTATGAGAGAGATTTAGATCAAGAAAAAATGACTCCGGCTTTGCCTAAAATGACCTCAGATATCACTAGTTTACTTTCCAATTCTACAAATTCAAAAACAAGAGAGGACTATATTGGAAGGCTATGTGCTGCATGAGACATATTCAGATGTGCCCTGCCTTGACAGATCCAGCTCATCTAGCCAGACTCCATACAGATTTATCCCTATTCAAGACTGGAAGGTCAGTGCAGGGCTAGAACTGCCTTTCACTCACAGCGGGGCCGAGCACAACTTGCCAGGGTTAGCTCTAATTGCGAGGTCCACAGCACTATATTTTTGCAAAACACTTTTCGGAGATGTTTCCTCGCAAGAAAGGTATTGAAAGGTGCATGTTTGAATTGTATGTACTCTCTGCTCTCGGCGCTGAAGTAAAATCGTTTTGACTTCACATACATCAGACATCATCACTGCTGCTCGAACACAGTGAACTCTGGGCTCAAAATGAACAAGCTAGGAAAGTGCTTTCCAGCTCAGTATAGAGCACAATAGAAGACTGCAGGTATAGGGGACAGAACCTTCCAAAATAAAAAATAAACAAATAAATAAATGACTTGATAAATAAATAAATAGATCATTAAATATAGCAAAAATAATATAATAAATAAATAAAGCCATTCATTAATTGATGAAATGTGCCAAACTGATATTTCTGTTTTAATTTGCTTGTTTATTCATTTATCTTTGTATTAATTCCCTTATTTATTTACTCTTCTGTTTAATTTTCACTTAATTTATTTCTTTAACTTTTATAAAAATTTTAATTGAATAAAAATAATATAAATATTTTTGCATTTATTTTCTATTTATTGATTTTTGCATTTATTTTTATTTATTATATACTTGTTTTTAAAATGTATGTTATAGTTTATGTATTTATGCATTTATTTATCAATTTATTTATTTATGCACAATTTCCCCTTTGCATTTCACCCTTTATTTATTTCCCCAAACTTATTTATTTCTGTATGATTTCTCTTCATTCATTTTATTACACATTTCTTTATGCATTTCTGCCTCATTATGCAAATGAGAGCGCTGCTACATTTAATGACATATTTATTAATTTATTGAGTCATTTGTTTATTTATTTATTTAGATTTTGGCAGGTTCGTCCATATGCAGGAGTTATAGAGTTCAAATCACTATCCCCCTACCCTAATATATCAGGGTACTCTGAGCTGCCCAGCAGCAGTAATGTTTTTTTTTCATATTTTGTGCATATTTTGTGAAATTAGTAATGCACTCTTGTGAATTAATAATTCACGCATTCGCACATTAATTAACAGCAGCAATCCATAATCCCATAAAATACAGAACAGGGATGTCAAAGATAACACAGTGTTGTGTTTAACAGCCAAAACCCGCAGTATTATCATACATCTCATTTTAAAAGCAGTTTTAAATCCAAGTGGCCTAATTAGATTTACATTTGTTCTGTATTTAACAGCAGCGTGTGCTGAACAAATGAAATGCTACAGTTCCACACTACATACTAATTCAGTGTGTTGTGCTCAAATTGAAAAAGTGACAAAATGTAAACTAGATGTCAGCATGCACACAAATTCAGTGTCTTGTCGATGAACACTATTGTCTCACAGTGTCATGCTCATGGAAAAGCTCCTGACAGCTACTCACAACTGAGATAATAGTAAAGCATGGGTTCACATTTTTTCAAGTATCTTAAAAGAACACTCACATGACATGCCCATACTGGATGTACATTTTAACAGGTTTTGCTGACAATGAAAGCGATGGCGAACAAAATCCACAGTCTTCCTGCTGTGCAAAAATCCAGTTTATCTGGAGCCAACATGATGCCTCGGCAGTCTGAGTTGACCAAATCAAGTAGATAAACTCCGATGTTAGTTTTTAGTATGAAATTCCTCTAATGAATGAATGATAAATGGAATGAATTTGAAGGAATCAAACACTGGATGCTCCTCCCTAACTAAACTGACATTTTTAGAAATATGCTTAATCGCTTTCTTGCCGAGAATTAGAGGAGAAAATGGATACCACTTTCATGTCTCTATGATAGTAGTAGCCGTTTAGCTTAGCATTAGTATAAAGTCAGGGGGAAACAGTTAGCCTGGCTCTGTCTGGGACTACTTCTTGGCCAGGAGCAGTGACTCCCTGGGGTCTTCGCTGGTTGCCTGGCAACCTCACGGTCATGACAAGACTTCTGGAAGTTACTGGCTGCGTCTGAAATCTCATACTATGCGCTACATACCTAATATGTGTACTTTATCGTTCAACATACTTTTGTGTGAATAAACAGTAGTATGTACCTTTTCGGAAGCACTGAGCAGTTATTTACGTCGTCACTTCCTGACAGCCTCCATGCCAATTGGAGTCGTGTAACCATGGTAACCTGCACCAACCTCATGTGACCAACGGATATATATTACGCCTAGCAAAGTGAAATCTTATACTTACACTAAAATTGAAGCGTTATTGATGTGCGTCAACGTCTGTTATGAACGTTGTCGTCACGACCGTTGTCGTCACGTCCGTATTGCATTGTGGGATCGTTATGCTGCCGTAGTGTCCAGCGTTGTAATATTTCACCAGAAATATTATACAATTTGCGACTATTGGTTTCATACTAAGGTTTTGGACATACTAAAAAATCTCACATACTGTTTAAGCGTACTAAATAGCATGTTAGTATGGAATATCGGATGCAACCTGTAACCACAAACACAGACCAAGAAACAGTACCGACCATTACCCCCCCAGTAAAAACACAACTTGTCGTTTTTACACTTTGTTTTTTGAACAGATTAAACAAATGAGATGTAAGACGGGTTAATTAGCAAGCTTTACAGGAGTTGGTGGGTGGATTTTGTTACCTCTGAGCCAAGCTAGCTATTCCCCCCCCGTTTCCAGTAATTTATGCTAAGCTAAGCTAGCCGGCTGTTGGCTCTAGCTTCATATTTACCTCAAAGGCACGGAATTGGATCTTCTCATCTTACTCGGCACAAACATATTTCCCAAAATGTCAAACAATTTTTTTCAACTTCAACTCCTACTGCTAGGACTTAGAGCTAATTTGGGAAAATTAATTAAATAGAAGACATGATTTAGTAATTAGAGAGGAGAGGATTTTAAAACAAAAGAACAAATCACTAATTTGTGCACATGAATTTTAAAAAAACATAGCACTGCTGGTCTAACATGTTTTGAACTTCAAATCACAGTGGAACATGGGCAGTAGCTGGTAATATAAGCTACTGTATTTGGTCTCATCTCTCACTGCTGTGTTTGCAAGAATAATTGATCTCTTTTTGTGCATTGTGTGCTGTGTACCGTGTACTCTTAATTTTCTCTCTAACTGCGCTGACCTTGGAAAGTGACTTTCTATCCCCAGGTGCCAATAAACTGCTGTGCCATATACTCCAATTTATTCAATAACTCTAGTTAGTTAGGATCAAACAATGATAACACACAGTGCAGTCTGTGAGGGGTTGGACAGTATTGTTTTGGCTCTGAACTCCAGCACATTGGATCTGAAATGAAACAATGACTGTGGGGGTTAAAGTGCTGACTTTCAGCTTTAATTCAGTGGTGTTTACATCCACATCTGATGAACCACAGAGAAATGCTAGCCCTTTTTATACATACTCCCCCGAGGGTTAAAAAGGGCTACGAGTCCTACACTATTCAGCCAATATAGATGTGAACACCCTCAAACAGCTTTAAAGCTGAAAGTCAGCACTTTAACCTTAAAGTCAGTTTCATTTCAAATCCAGTGTGTTGGAGTAAAGCCAAAACAATGAAAAACATGTCACTGTGTTAACACTTACACACTGCACTACACTTGCTTTATACTGCCATTATACTGATCCGAGAATAGAAACATACCATCTACTTTTTAGTGTATCACAGCAACACAGGTCACATAAATGAAGCGTCTTGCTTTGAGAACATGAGGTGCCACAACAATACCATCTTCCTTTTTCTCCTCTTCCCGCCTCGCCTCACTCGTCTCTCACTTGTGTCCACGGGAATCAGCAGAAACCCACTAAACTTAGGAGAGAATCTTTCACCAGAGAACCTAATGGTAATGGTAAAGACGAGTCCCATGAAAGCAGCAAATAAATCTAATTAGAGGGGAGATATGCTCATGCGCCTGTAGGGTGAGGATTAGCCAGATGCTGTTATGCAATCCATACTTGTCAGAAACTACAATCTGACTTGTGTTGCCTGGGATATTGAGATGTGCATTAGCACGGAGGAGATTATCATCATGAAGGATGGCAAGCTGTTTCTCTCCTCCGTTCGCTCATTTAGTCACTTGCACATTCAAATCTCCGACTTGATAAATCACTTCTGTTGCATAAACAAGAGGTGTGTTGAGATGCTCTCCAAAAAAAGTTCTGAACGAGGCTTTTCACTTCAACAGCTCATCAGTTAAGACTTCAATCTTTTGGATTGTGTGTGCATCCATGTGTTCACTATGCTGCTGGGGAAATGACTCAACTCCATGAAATGTAGACAACGGGCAACAACAAACAAACAAACGTTTGCTTGTGCTTGTCACGGTACCAGAAATGTATTAGTCTAAACCAATACCAGTGAAATTCTACAATACCAATTTGATACCACAGTAAAAAACAAAAGCAAAACAAGAAATCCCATTTACTTCAACATACACTCCTTTATTACTGTTTGCATACTGGTTTTTGTTATGAAGTTAAACAGGTCATAATTCCCTCTCGGTTATCTATTTTATATTGCTGTGAAAATATCTCCCTTAAACAACTTTATTTATTCAAGTTTCTCGCCAAAACATACATTTTACAAGATTTTTTACTGTTTTTTACTGAATAGAGCCTGAACCCATCAAACAGTTAACGTTTACTAGGCCTCGTCCGGACGATTTCAACACAGATGTAGCATTATAGGGTGCGTGCCCTGGATGCGTCGATGGTGAGAATACTGTATCCCAAACATATCTTTCTATCGTCCCCGGGACATCGGGACACCATTAGTCTCGAGCCCTGACGGTACCTACAGAACCTGCATTACTGTATAAAAAATGAGTACCATCACATTTTCAGAATTTTGGCATCGACTTGGTACCGAAATATCAGTTCTCGTATCATCCATAATTCAAATACAGTTCTACATATCGTAATATAAAGGTAGTTGTATGTGGTTGGTCAGATTAAAGCTGCACTATATTGCTGCCTACAATATTCTTATATTAACAATAGATCAGATGTGTAATGTAAAAGGTATTACAGAATATTATCTGTCGTCTCTCAAAATCGTACCTTACGGCATGATTTAGCGTCATTCAGCCAATTGTTTTGGTTTTCTGGCCTGTAACTTTACTGTTTTGGTTCAAAAACAAACCCACTGTACACTTCCAGACCAGCACCAAACGGCAGACAGACCAAGTTAGTAACTAGGTTGTGAACATAGTGGAGCAATCGGCTGCTGCGGAGCCAGACATTTTGTTTCGGAGTCGATGAATACCAAAACAGAGCTAAAAGGAGAGTGAATATTGGACTTAGATTTGCCTGGTGGCCAGAAACAAGACTTCAAAATCAATGAGAATGGTGCCACATATCTGATGGAAGTGTAAACAGGACTATAGGTGTAAACATCCAGCTAGGTAGCATACTTTGCTAACAAGTTTACGTTAACAAGTTTGCCCTTAACGTAAAGGGACAGTGTGTAGGATTTGGTGGCATCTAGTGGTGGGGTTGCAGATTGCAACCAACTGAGTATCCTCCTCTTACTCCTCCCTTTCCAAGACTGTTATAACATGAGCCATCGAGTGCAAAACTGGGGTATCGCCGTTCGCCTCGATCAGAGGCCATCGTTACCATAGTAACACTTTAGGAGCAACAGAAGTCAGACGGTGGCTGGCGGTACCAAGGTTTTGCACTCTGCAGCTCACGTTGCCGCAATTTCTATGGGGGCTTTCAGGTAATGTAAAAACGCAAAAGGCTCTCGCTAGAGCCAGAGTTTAGTTTGTCCATTCTGGGCTACTGTAGAAACATGGCGGAGCAACATGGCGGACTCCGTGAAGAGGAACCACTCCCTATGTAGATATGAAGGACTCATTCTAAGCTAACAAAAACACAAACACTTTTAGTTTCAGGTGATTATACACTAATGAAGTTAGTAGTTATGAATATTATATTTCATTTCTGCTAATAGATCCCCCGAAATGCTAAACACAGTTCCTTTAAAAAGTGATAATATGTTGGTGCTGTGTTAGAAGTGGCCAAAAGTCTGTTTAGTTGTGTTTAGAAAACATGTATGGCCTTACTTTCAGTTAAAGTATTTACATTAACATTAAGTGTAGAATGTACTTGACTTACTGTACGTCTGATTAACCAATCACATAATAATTGAGTCTGGGATTTTAGGGGCATCTTATGAAGCAAAGGACTCATATCCCTGTATCCTGAATTGTTAGCCATAACAAGGTTTGCTCTCAGGCCCAGCATTCACTTGGTATAAATATGTTGCAGTCTTTTAAAAGATAGTGAATATTGCATTTTGGAATGAAATAGTCCAATGGAAAGTGCATCTTTAAAGGCTGGAACTAAACTTTGCTTTTAGAGCGTTCCTCAGCCATACCAAATTATAGCCATAACTGTTTCTTCTCTTATGGTGCAATGCTGAAAAATAATAGAGGAGGGGAAGGCAATGGCAACTCAGTTAATACTCCCACTGCATTTTACTCAGGATAAAATATTGGAAGCTAAAATGGCACCCTAGAGATGCATATACAAATAGCCTGTGAGGGAAAGTTTTTACTCTCCCTCTCTCTCTCTCTCTCTCTCTCTCTCCTTCTCACTTTCCTCCTTTCTCTTTAGTTTCCATTTCTCTCTCTCTCTCTTTCACAGTCTCTTGTGTCTTTCAATACCCTTCCTCCTTCATGATTGTACAACTCACCCTGCATCCTTAAACTCTTTCAGTTCCTCTCTCTGTCTTAGGGCATTGTTAGGCACCGCTCTGTAAACATTCAGAAAGTGGAAACTTTCTGGTGAACATGGTCTTGGCAGTCAAGCATAGCAAAGCAATAGCAAAATAACCCATTCCTTTTCCCACAGTGGCGGTGTGCGCTGTCTCTTAGCTGACATGTTCGAATCAATAATTCACATCCAATGAGTGTTGGTGTGTCTGTGTGTGTGTGTGTGTGTGTCTGTGTGTGTGCGTCTACATGCATGGGATTGTTTTTGAGACCGGTATCGGCCATCAGAGAGGCCTCGGTGCTCCGTGTGTCTGACAGATCGACATGTAGGTTTATCAGGCAGATCCTTGGTCTGATATCATTTTCACAGGCAATTAAAGTCAGCAGCAGGTGCTGGATCTCGGCTAATAAGGACTTACATAGTCTATACAAGGTTAATTGACAGAAAAAGAGAGGGAAAAAAATACAAAGCTGTTAGTACACGACAAGAGAATGTCTGTGTGTTTCTGCAGGAGGATGATGGCTTATGTACTGTGCATGTTTTTGTACGTGTGTGTGTGTATGTGTGTGTGTATGTGTGTGTGTGAGCTGCCAGGCTGCCCGGGAACACGCGTTTATGTGTGTGACAAGGCCACGGACATTAATATTCTCACTGCACAAGCAGGTTTGCCACTGGCACTATTATCTTTGCAGAAAAACAAAATGAACACCACAATCCGTTTCCAAAATGGCCTCGGCACGGTGCGGCGGATAATCATATAATTTGCAGATTTAATTGGAAATATAAATCCCAATGCACACACCATTACGGGCAGCTTTGATATACACCTTGCCGATTGATGCATGATGACACCTCGCAAATGCGGAGGGTCACCCGTGTCACTTTTAAATATCACGGCACCCTGGGAAACCTGATTGGAGCACCAACAACACATTTAAATAGCCGTCCTCGCATATTGCCGAGTGAAATTACCTCTTCAACTGTCTCTTTCTGCTGCAGATTAGATTGGCTGTAGTTTTTTTCTGTGGTCATTTTCTCCATTTGACAGAGCATGGCACGGCTCGATGTTGTTGTTGCTGTTGTTTTTCTTGCATTAAATTTCACTAATACAGCTGGCGTGCTGCATTCCGACATTTCAGTCTTGTACTATACGGGGTGTGTGATGGCGCTATTATATCATTATGATATTTCATCTGGCAGTGGGGGAGCCTGTACGGTGGTCCACCTGAAATGGCTGCAGGCTCCCTGTACATCTCCATACAGTATTGCAGCAGAGTGTAATGCTTTATCAATAAACCACTGGACCGTTTGCTGTTTTCATAATGGAGTCGTGAAAGCACGCTCTGGCTCCTAATTACCGAGGCAAACAGAGCTTGGCAGCAATTCAGAGGAAAAAGTGGAGGAGAAAAGGGGTAGGAGGAAGAGAAGGGGAAGGACATGAGAAGAAAAGACCTTAAAAGAACACTGTTTTCCAGCTCATCCCAAACCCAAAGCTAATTATATCTGCTGAAGCAGGAGGAAGGTCTTGTTATGCCCAGTAGACCCACCTCAGAGCTGGTACTAAGATCCCTATCACTGCCTTATGTCTGCAGGTCTGATAAGACAAGTCCGGTTCACATTTACCCTCTAAACTTTCCCTTGTATGCTGGAGTAACTTTTTCAGGGACATAACTAATGTTGATGAAGACTATACAGGCTACTGTATGGCACACTACTCTTAAAATCATATGGAAAGCAGACAAAAAAAAATCAAAGGCCAAACTCATCTGCAGGGTATTTGAATCTGCACTAGATACAAAATCAATACAAAAATGAAAGAGGCAAAAACAACACAAATGAAAATGGTTTCAGGCAATTGTGGAGAGGCCTGCGTTTGCACCTCTGCTAACAAGCCACGAAGATTGCTCTCTGTGCTTGTGTTTGCAAAAAAGAGGTAGTTTGAGCACACAAAAACAGAAGTAAACTTCATCCTTTGTAGGGCTGCCCCCTCTTAGTCGGTTAGTCAACTAATCGCTCGTTTTGGTCTCAGTCGACTACGATTTCTTAAGTCGATTAGAAGTTTTTTATGCTATTTTCATGCTGAATGATTTATTTCATGAGCATATCTCTGGTAAACACAAGATTTAAAGTGGTGCTTTTGTGTGATCCGTCGATTAAACCAACTAATCGTTTAGTCGACAAAATCGAATGAGTGTTAGTTGTCAAAAAATTTCAGCCCCAATCCTTTGAAAGTAAGATAAGGAGCTTATGCTCTACAGCCATGCTAGCAGTTATGTGCTGCTGCCCTCTGAGCTTTAAGTTGTGCTTTGAGCTAAACGCCAACGTCGGTATGATCACAGTGGAAATGCTAACATGCTGATTAGGGTTGCACGATTTTGAAAAAATATCTAATTGACCGATATTGCAATATGATTTGCAATACTAGAGGGAATGTAGAGGGAAATCATTTTTACATAATTATTCTCATTTTCATTGAAAAACATATTGAAATGATTATATTGTGATTTTTGTGGGGATCTGGACCAAATAAAGATGTTTTCTTAAGCCTGTAGAATATGATCTGTAGGCCAAGATATCTCTACAATATTTAATTTAAAACTGTATTTTGACACACATTTCACCTTTAACAAATATTGCAATTTCAAACAAATATTGCAATTTCAAAATTGCAGTAGGCCATATTGCGATTTCGATAAAATGTTGATTAATTGTGCAGCCCTAATGCTGATGCTAAGTAGGTATAATGTTTACCATGTTCACCATCTTTGTTTAGCATGCTTCCATTTGCTAATTAGCACAAAGTACAGCTGAGGCTGATGGGAAGGTCAAGAGTTTTGTAGGTATTTAGTCACAAACCATATTGGAAAAATGTAAATGTTGAATTGATGCTGGCGCTAGAGGAAAAGTTAAGCTACCATGGCAATTTCACCTAAAAGCACTTAAATGTGAACCTCATGGTGAGATCACAGAGAAGTCAGAGGATCACTAAAGTCAATAGGATTCATCCTCTGGAGACCATGAATGTCTGTACAAACTTTTACGGCAATCCATCCAATAGTTGTTGACGTATTTCAATCTGGACCTAAGTGGTGGACAGACCAACCACAGACCGACATTGCCACACCATGCTCCTGGCATGGTTAAAAAAAATATTATTTCTTTTCTTATTTAGCCTTCTAATTACTTCATTCCCACCGTGTGTGCCTCCACAATGCCCCGACACTGCTAGCTTTTGCCCACATTGCCTGTGCCGACAGCTCTGCGGAAATGTCACACAGAGGAGAAAGTAAATAAAGAAACAATCAATCTTTGTACACATTATTTTTAGCTTGTTTGACCAGGAGCTTGGTTACAGAAGAAGGATTTTTACCGGAAGCGGTGACAATTTTGAGCTGCAGAAAAAGTGGTGTGGATACATGCGTCTGTCCACGTGGTATTGAGCCTAACAGCAGAGTTTGACAGGTCTCAACCCAAGGGCCAGTGGCCAGCTCTAATGACTATTGACAACAACCTGAGCCTCTTTGACTTTCAACCTAATTCACTCTCGGAAAGAGGGAATCACTGCCTTAAGACTGCCAGCAACAAATGAAGTGGGAGGAAAACAAACATCCAGGCTTCGACTCTGTAGCTATCAGTCTACAGTATCTCTGGAAAATGCATGCAGTGCTTTTTTTTTCCCTCCTTAATTTTCCTTTAATTATTCATGTGTATGAAATTGCCTGGTTATAGGTCACTCTTCAGATATCATTTAGATCCAGCATATTTTGTGGACGATTTGATAATAGAATAAAAAAAAGACATGAGGTTGGTCACAAGTGTCTTTTTGGCTATTACTTCTATAACACCTCTCTTAAAGCCCCCCGCACCCAGGTGAATATGGACATTGTGTTAAGAGCATATTGATCCAGGAGGCACTAATGACAGCACTTTACCGTATAACAATAAAAACTTCAGTACACTTATAAACCAAGGTGTTGCACCAAATGACTGCACAGTAACCTCTGATTACAGCCAAAAGTCATTTCTCTCATTACCAACAACAACTCCAGCAAATGACTCTGTTTTCGCCCTTTTAAATTGCTTTAAAGTAAAGTTTTTTTAAGTTGTATTTACATTAAGCCATACCAACCCGTAGCCGTATCATCAACATTGTGGGTGTCCAAAGTGGAGGGAGGACCAGAGCAAATAAAACATGAGCTCGCAGATTCGTCTGGTTCCCAGGCGACTGTTTACCATCTTTTTCCACACAACTAAACCCTTCCCACAAAAGCACCTCCACAGTTTTCCTCAGCTCGAATATTTCAGAAGTTTTGCAGAGGAGGGAGGCCATGAAGGAGAAATGGAAAACGGAGAGGGATGCACAGCAGAGATACTGGCACCTTGGATAATTAGGCAGGGGGGGGGGAGACGGAGACAGAATAAGAGACCAGCTGATTCACATGCTCACAGAAAGCAGCAGCAGCTAGCAGCCAATTCATGACAAACATCTGAGGAAACCTTTTTTCCAGACAGATGAGATCAGAGTTTCTTCTCCTCCGTAGCAAGGCGAAGTGGGGGCTTTACGACAGGCATAATTAAAGCCGCCTCAGACGGAGCACAAAGTTTCCCTTAGTCTTTGAGTGAGCGACAATTCTCTGAAGTTCCTCCCTTCAGGCCCAACTCTCAGAACACGGGCATGTTAAAGTAACCTCCTTTTATCGTAATGATCATAACCCATAGCTAATGGAGCACCAAACGCCGGCTAAAATGACTCAAAAAGTGGCTTGAATATATTCAATTATAATGATAGAGTTAGCAATGGCGGCAATGGTGACTTTCCAAGACCTAATTATGCTGCGGTCATCAAGATCATTATTTTTCACAAGTGTCTCAGGAGATGGAAAACAGGGCATAATGAGGATCAAATGCACATCTAGAGCATGCAAAGTTTCACGATCCATTTACATATATATGGCAATTTTGAAGGGGCATAGTAAACACGCAGGCTTCATTCAGAGTTTATAAGATACTCAGCACAAAGATTTCATCTGAAGAAAATTGTGTTTTTAAAACTATGCATCTCATTTATTCGCTTGGCATTTCACCATCACGATCTAACAAAAAAAAAATAAACCACCCCAAAAGCAAAAAGGGAACTGTGACAAAATTTAAATTAGCTTCCATTTTAACATCTTAGTTGAAATTAGAGCGATATGGATTTGGGGAAGGGGTGTGAATGCAGGAAATGAAAGGCCTTGTTCATGCCAAGGACAAAATCTTCAAGCATTTATTTCCTTTCTGGCAAAAGAAAGGAAATAAATGCTTGATGAATTCTCGATTACTGCCTACAACGCCGGGGTGATGAAATTGTAACAGGCATGATTATTACAATTATTCAGGAGTCTAGACTCCTGTAGGTCGTGTAGCAATTTCTGATAATGTTGGAGTATCATCTTTTTTTGGACCCCACGCTTTTATTGCGGAGATGCAAAACTTGATTGCACTATTGGTTTTAGTCAGTGACTTTATGTTTAATCTAATATCTGTTTGATCAGGGAGTTTGTTCCTATCCTCCTACTCGTGTGGATATTACCAAGCATAGGGTGTATGTGTGTTTTCTTCAAGGGGCCGACACATCGGCGCCGTGATGGAGGATGACAGTTTCCCATTTTTAATTGCCATGGTTCCTGTTGCCTGGTTGCCTGGAGGGGGGGTTGCAGGAAGGGTGCAGACACAAATATTCTCTAATGAGTATTAATCTAATCACTGTCTGATATAAACAAGGCCTCTGTAATGATGTCAGACCCCCACCGCCATCACTACCTAAGTCTGACATTTAGGACGAGGGCATTTGCATTTCCTAAAAAAAAAAAAAAAAAAAGTCTTGACAAATTGAAGGACATTCTTGAGGCGGGGGGGTGGGGGGTAATGAGTCTTAAAGGAGAAACTTGTCATTTTCTTAATTGTGTAATTGTGTCTCCTTGGGAACTGACTGTGCCGGGTGCCACTGAGTCGTGTCATACCTACAGTGATAGCAACCAAAGAAAAGTGCATTTCCCTTCAGAACGTCTGCGTAAATGTTGATGAAGTTACCGATAGAGCTCAAGGAAAATGTGTTTGAAAAGATTTTGGTATTGAGGTGGGAAGATTACTTATCTGTTGATGTCATACACACAATAACAACGAACACCAGTGGGAAATATAGCTTCTTGTGTGTTCACCTTAACAAAAGAAAACAGTGAAAACTGCACCCTTGTCTGTCTTGTTTACCTCAGTAGATTGAGAGGGTTACCTCCAAGGGCAAGGGGACATGAATAATGCCCACCACCTGCACCTGTTTCCTCTGGATGCTGCGGCTTTAATTACCTCAATTAGCATTTGGGAGATTGTTTGTAAGGATCTGTATCTACAGTGATGGAGCATATGCTCGGAGGGGATGCTAACTCATTGGAAAACACAGACAAATTGTCTCCCACCATAACCTTCCGCGGTAGTTGTGACTCCGAGCGCACTTAGAATGAGTTCTGTGCCTTGCCAAGATGGAGAGATGGTGATAATGTGCTGACACGTGATTAAATAAGACGCTGTGCTGCTAAAACCTTAGTATGTCATGTGGAAGATGCCAGTGCGATGAAAAAGTACGGACGGGAGCCGTAATCTCTGATCTGCAGAACAACAAAACAGCGTAATTTATAGATACAAGATGGCACAAATGTGAACTAATGGAATTCTCAGCCTGTCGTGCTCGCTGTGAGAGTTTATTAGAAGTCTGCAGAGGAAACTGTGCAGGTTTCAGCCTTCTTTTGTTGAGCCTACCCGTCCAAAGTATACTGCACCATGATTCTGTTCCTGCTTCACCCAGTGATCTGTATCGTGCGATTTGTCCCCTTTCATTTCCATAATGGCTTCCTGAGCTCCCTCATGGAAACATATGGAGACCCCTTCTCACTGTATAGGATTTGTCCTGCACTAATGGAGCTGAGATTGGATTCTGGCACTTATGTGTGCCTAGATGATTCCTCCTTTTTAGTTCTGTTCTCCCTTCGCCTCATACATAATACATAGGGTTAAAGCAGTATTGCTTTGCAGGAGATCTCATTTATTAACATGGAAGTCTCACGGGGATCAGAAAGCTCAGCATCAAAGTTTGCCTCAGCGCTGCCTCCCATCATCACCAGGAAGCACTCGGGATTTCCCCCAACAGGTGTGAATATTATCAGTATTCAGTCACTGTATTAATTTAGTATTAATTGTCTGACTGTCTTTCCCAGAAGAAACACAGCATGGGTCAAAAGTGCTGCAGGAATGAGTCATAAAACCCAGAAATAAGTTAGCATTTTAGCACTTCCGGTTCCTTGTCTTGAGGTCAATGGGTTTTTTGAATGGGTTTTTAGTTGGATGCCAAAAATAAGGTCTGTCATTAACACAAGCTTAAGAGATTTTAAAGTTTTGTTCTACAACATTAAATATCGGACAAGACGTCGGGGTGCGCTCGCGGCGGTGTGGGGGGTGTGCCTGGGGAGGGTGGTCAGGTGCCAACGGGCCTTGCACGCCATTTCGGAACCTTAAACCAAGTGCAGCGCGTCTGCCCCAACCTGGTCGCCCGCCGTGCGTCTCCGCACCCGGAGGGAGCACGGGGGTTTGTGCAAGCGGCACACACACACACAAACACTCCCCTGCAATGACAGAAAAGAGCCGAACTGAACATGCCACACAAGTTATACCAGTAGTAACGTTACTACCAGACAGCGCCTGCAACGGTTAATACAAGGGAAATATATATGTTTTAAGATGGGACAGTTAGTCGCATAAACTATTAGATTTTACGACTATTTGAAAAATCAAAACACATGACCCATCCCTACTACAAACGTCATCACACTGACTCATCCGCCTTTACAGCCTCGTTGTGTATACTTATGTTCATGCGACCGTGGTGTAGTTGGTTTATAGCCTAACGTTAGATTTTTACTTCTGCCGATTGCATTCGCACTTCAATAATCATAAAAGTGGTGTTCATTTGTGGAGATTATCTTGCATAACAAAACGTTTAAGTATCATAAACGTTTGTTTTTCACAGAGTTCATTTTCTGCAATAATCCAAAACCCAGTGGAAAAATCCCACTGGCTATTTGTCGAGGGAACCAGTGCGAAGCTAACTTCCGGGTTGGCCTACAAAAATACGTCATCCCTGCAGCACTCTATAACGTACAGTAACATTAATGGATGGATGAGACAACAAAGCATGTGACTTTGACACAGGACACTGCATCAAGTTTTCTACCAACATTTTGTATTGTTTTCTTTTAACCTAATCTAATCATAAACAAGAATACGTCTGGCGATCGTCTATACTTTTCTTATTGTCAACTAATCTCATTAAAAGACCAACAATGAATTGATCCTGATAAAAAGGTATAATCTGTGTAGCCAAAGCCTCCCTCCATTGTTGTCCAAAAACTATTAAAAACACATCAGCGAGCCACACCATTGCACCGGGTGGCATGTTGTTTCATTATGATGAACACTGTAGCTTGTTTTGAATCAATCTCACATACACCATGCTGCTGCCGTAAATACTCATTAGAGCACCAAATGTGTATTAATCCACAGCTGAAAGTAGTCCCCAACAAATGCACAATTTACTGCTGTTTGTTTGATTAAAAACTACCCCGGCTGTTTTAGGAGATTATTGTGTTAAAAAAATGAAACTACATATTTATGACCTGTTTTTAAAGATTTACATCTTCAGTAGGAATGAAAGGATTTGAAGCTTGAAACCACAGACCGGTAACGGAGCTGGTGTACCTTTCTGACAAGTCCCCATTCAATACAAAGTAATGAAACTTCGCTATTTACTGGCTCGCTGTCAATTGTTCTGCCTTTTCCCTCACCCAGTGAGGCACTGCCGTTTTTGGCCGGCTCTGCAGCGCGAGCGTGAATGCAGAATGGCGCCCCTTTGCCAGGGCTCCTCGTTCTCTCACCAGGTAGAGGCTTGAAGGGAGATGGAGCCAGTCTGCATGAGCTGCCGGCGCTGCGGTGCCGAGGAGCAAAGTTTCACTTTGGGTACATTACGTGTCCAGGCATTATAAATCCACTTGACGAGGGCGGCTTCACCCACAGGTGCTTCCGAATTGCGAATTCGTTTTTTATTCAGAGAAAATGACTTTCCTTTCCCGTCATGATATCAATGTGCAACACAGTTAGCCTCAGCTATCCAGCCGGAAAGCTGGACAGTCCACAAGGCAAAGTATAAAGGGAGTAAAGTAAAAGACGAAACAAAAATTCAATTAACGTTAGTCTAACGTAGTTTTAAAAATGTTTTTCCAGATGCCCTCATGTATGACAAGACCACAAATGAACACTGTAAGCGGACTACTTGATTACTATAAGGGAATTATTTAAACAGCATTTGCATAGGAATGATTCTGTACTGAGCTTTTTGATCCATGTAAGCGGTTTATCACTGTAACCGTGATCACTATAAGTGGTTTCCACCGTAATTCCAAACTCATCCTTTAAATGTAGCAGCATCAGAAAACAGTCATTTGATATGTTATTGGAAGGCACTTACAAATGATGTCCTCCTGCCAACAGGAGCATCAAATTAAAAAAACGCTCATATCATTTGTTTTAAAGGCAATGACAAACTGAAGATTTGTTGTGAATTGTGTAATTTTGAAAGATCAAAATCATTGACTTGTACTTCATTTATAATGTCCAATGTAAATTTAAGATTATAAAGATGATTTGAATCTGATGAAGTCATAAATAAAGTGAATACAAGTATTCGACAGTGTGCAGAATTCTTTGGCTCTTTCACAGTCGTTTTTTTTTTATCTGTCTATACGAGTTTATGGTGTTCAAGAACTTCATAGTTCTTGTTAGCTGTGTAATTGCAAAACCTCTCATATTGCAGCACTCCAGGTAAGGAAGAGCTAAAAATGACTTTGTGAATTTAACCAGCTTTCCTCTGAGAAGTTTGAGCCGGCCAGTTGGAGCCCTCGACCACATACGATTTAATTTGTAATTAGACGAAGACTCGGACGCAAATTGAATATTTAACTGAAGCAGAAAATCCCTAACTTCACCCTCGCGTCCTGGAAGTAATGGCCTCCATCTTGTCTATATTTCCACTAACCTGTGTCCAACAGGAGGAGGTCTTATAAAACATCCCTTGCCCTCAGTCCGACCTGAACTCAAGGTAGTGCGAGCCCAGAGCAATTACCTCCCTCCCTCCCTCGCTCGCTCTCTCTCTCCTCAAGAGGGAGGCACATCTCCATAAGTTATTTCATTATCTCACTGGCTCTGCTTTCTCCTTCTCTGCTTTGTTTTTCTATCTCCCTGTGTGTATTGCTTCCTTTGGGAGGTCAAACAGAAGGGTATGGGATTATCTACTAAATAGAGGGCATTCCACAAATGATTTTTTGCTTATTTGTTTGATATAATAATCTGAGCTGCCACACGTCCACTGCGTTCATAGACTATTTGCTAAATGAGATTTAGTCATTGCTCTTGAATTTATGATGTAGAAATACTGTACCCTTGATTTTCTTCTTCGCTTCTTTTATTTATGCCTGTATTTACATTATTATCCCGCGTAAGAAGACTAAATTTGCTGGTATGAAGTTAATTCAAGGTTGTAGAACAGGTGAATGTCTCCCAAAACAATAGAGTGAACACCGGCTGTGAAATAGTCAACAGTCAAAGAGTGAAATGGTCAATGACACAACTGGAGTTTTGCAAAAGTATTCATTAAATCCTCACAGGGCTCCGGATATTTACCTACTTTGTTATTTCACAGCGAAAATAATGCGCAGGACTCTTTAGTGGGAGATGGTTTAATGACTTTTGAGTGTCATTAGGATGCAAAGAGGAGAAATTGCTGGGAACTGTTGAGTGTGAGGAGCTACACAAAATCATCTTTTGATTGTATTATAATGTAGCGTAGGCAGTTGTGTTGTAATTAGCAGTACTTTGTAATCTGGGGTAGTCTCTCGATGCAGCCTCGTAGCGAGCATTACTGTGGCAAAACAACACTTTCAGAGGTGTTGCGATAAAATTATTTATGCAGTTAAAGCTTAACTCTTTGTTACTGCTCAAAGAGAAGTTAGCTTTTATTCATACAGCGAGTCATGACTGTGATTTGCCCGTTTTACATGTATTTAGACGTGTTCGTGGCTTTGATCACACTAGTTTGATTATCAGTATAGAGGCTGATGACCCCATGAGGCGGCCTGTGGCCCTCTGTGGATTTTTTTAAAAGCGTGTTTGAGAGTGTGTGTGCATACAGTATGACTGTGAGTGTTTGAAAGTGTGTGTTCCCGCATGTCTCCCGCTCTCTCCTGGCCTGACTCTGTAGTGCTTTGATTTGAGCGTGGTGATCCAGCTAAGACTCGGAGCAAATACACGGATTAGGCCGCAGCGGTGCAGATAACACTCTGATCAAAGTGGCCCCGCTGCTCCGACAGGCACAGAGAGGAAAATATGTTAAAGGAAGAGGCACTGCGCGCACACACACACACACAGACAGAGTCACACACTTCTTTATCTCCACTAACAGACAGACAGACAGACTGGAGGAGATTGTCCTGCTTTATTTTCCTATTTTCCGACGGCTGTGCTGTTGATAGCTCGGCAGAAAATTCGCTCCAATCAGTGCAGGCATGGGTCCATCCTCAGGTCGCTGGGACCAATAAGAAAATGCTCTTCTTTCCTAATGGGGCACGTTCACTCACCCTCCCTCCTTTTGTTTCTTATTTTCTTTATTCTACAGTCCTGTCATTCTTCAGTTGTGACCAACACACACAGAAATAACCAAAGAGAGAATCTCTGCCAACACTTATCAGTTTGTACACCATTGTTATGGTCAAAAGGGGTCACACATTATATTATAAATATACAAAGTGTCACTTCTTTGCTGTGGACGTAAACACCGTGATGTCACCCATTGGTTTGTGGACTGCCGTTTTGAAGCCTCGAGTTCGCCATCTTGGTTTTCTGCAACCAGAAGTGACAAAAGATGTTGGAGCTAAGTACAAGTGAATGATGAATCATTTTGAAGCGACCAAAATGTTACAATTAACTTCAATGAACTGAAAACACACTGTGAAAGAGTTAAAGTTGTAAGACGAAAACACGGACAACTCCCAGACCGGACAACACCGTGGTAGTGACCTGTCAATCACAAGGTGCCACGCCTTAAAGCATCCCCTGCTTTATGGTCTATTTGACTCTAAATGGGACCATAATTTACTAAATGAACATCATGCTGTATTTAAGAAGACTTGAAACTAGTGATTGAGACCATAAACTCATGTTTACAATGTTTACTGAGGTAATAAATCAAGTGAGAAGTAGGGTCATTTTCTCATAGACTTCTATACAATCAGACTTCTTTTTGCAACCAGAGGAGTCGCCCCCTGCTGGCTATTAGAAATAATGCAAGTTTAAGGCACTTCCTCATTGGCTTCACTTTTCAGACCTGGAGGTTGCCCACTGATTATACACCACTGTTTTTACTTTTTTATGATTATACAAAATGTCACTTCTTTGCTACACTTATCTACATGGTGGGTGTGTACAAACTGTGCTTGATTGACATCTCCCTCACACCTTCCAGTTGGGTTCTCATCTGTTAACAACTTTCATCATTATAGGCCTTTTACTGATAACATTAACGATGGCTGTGTTCAGCCTCGGCTCTGTTAACAGTGAGCCAGCACACATAATACTAGGATCCTGAAATGAAGCAGCTAAATGGAATTCAGCCATCATTCATGTATTCATTATTTTATACCTGTGCTTTTCTTACTGTGATATATGACATTTTTTTGTCTGTGAAAAAGTTTGATGACATCACACAATTACCAGCATACACCTCCATCTGACCAGAGGTCTAATTAGCCAGGTAGATGAAAACACCTGAACAGACACTGATTAATGACTATCAACCACATCACTGTGAAGGCATTTATTATAGATTTACCACCTTGAAACTTAGTTGACCTTTCAGTGATGCATAATTGTCACATTCATTTAATAATTGTCATAGTAATTTGTAGGGCTGGAACGATACACGATCACCCGATTCGATACTATCACAATACTTGGGTGCCAATTAGATATGTATTGGGATTCAATATTATGGTTTATTGCGACATTTTTTAACCTAGAACATGGTAAAAAGTTTAATCATACACTTCTAGGGACTTCTAAATCTAAATGCATACAGTAAAAATGTTTGATTTTCAGCATGTATGTAGTCAGAGATGTCTTGAAGTCAAATATATCAGTCATTGTCAGGCATTTTGAAAACAAAAATCGCGATACATCGGTGAATTTTTTTCCCACCCCTAGTAATTTGAGTATCAGTGCTGAAATAAACAAATAGTGTGCCTAACCAATGACTCAATATTTAACAGAAATTCTACTTGTAGGATTGAAAGACAGAAGCTGTAGTCAATATGTGTCTGCCCATCCAAACTGATTACAACACAAGTCACAAGCTTTTCTTCATCTTCGGAGCATCACCAAAGTTAAACAATTTCAAATTCACAATGGTGTTGAAATGCTGATACGTGCTTTTATTACAAGTTGCTTACTGTTATTACTGTGATTATCTGTTTTATTTGGCTGCCTAAAAAGAAAATTATAGCCAATTCAGAATACTGCAGCCAGGATTTTGACTACAAAAATGCTCGTAATACTGCACTGGCTTTTTACTGATTCTTATTGTTTATTTTCATGTTTTCTGTTTAATCCTGTGTGAGGCACTTGGGCTGCATCACTGCATGACAGGTGCTATGCAATTAAAGTTATTTGTTTCTCATTACATCAGTAATACAGCATCTGAAGTTATTATATATTTATTTTGTTACTGTGCTCATTATTGTACTTTTTTGTTACACACAAAAGTGGTAGTTGTGTCCTCCCTTACCTTCAGTTGTGGGATGACCTGGTCACTAAATGGCACTGCTGTATTTCCTTCATTCTTTGTGCTGATAACAGACACTTTCCTGCCATTTTGAAAACCTAGTGCTCACCCAAGTCAACTGAAAGGATAATGTCTATCATAACTGTAAATTTCCAGTCCAGACTGTATATAAATATGGATAATAATTAAATGTAATGACTTACAATATTTCTGAAATTTAAATTGAACTTTGTCACACAACTCATTAATGTAATACTGAGTGTCATGCCACCATCCAACCGTATATCGTATTTCAATTCATTACATTCACACTCACTCCTGCTGCCATACAGCGATACAGTACCAATCACCATAGTAACTCCTGTAGGAATCTTGCTGCAGTCCGGACTTAAAGGGTTGAAGTGCTCTCCCTCCGTCGCCAGCAGCTCATTACTTATCCATGAAGGACTGTTAACCACACTGAAATGGAATCAGATCTATTCACAACAATGGTTTTAATTAGATCTGTGTGTGTGTGTGTGTGTGTGTGTGTGTGTGTGTGTGTGTGTGTGTGTGTGTGTGTGTGTGTGTGTGTGTGTGTGCGTGTGTGTGTGTGTGTGTGTGTGTCTGGGTGTACGCTACGGTGTCTGTTTGTATGTGTACTTGTCAGTGGGCAGCGGCAACCTTGAAACCCGGGAATCCCATGTGAAACGTGATGGTGCGCTTCGTGTGTTTATCACCTAAGACTAATTGATTAATGTGTTTCACCGCTGATGTCGTCTAGAAAACAAATGGCCTTCCCTGCGCTCACACACACACACACACACACTTTCTCAGACACACACGTCGCTGAACTTTATGTAATTAACGCCTGAATTGACCATGTTTTTCAGATGCGCCAGTGCTGATGTGGAAAATAAGAGGGGATTAATGCGGCCCTCTGTTAATTCCACAGCCTGCTCCAACACAAGAGGCTGACCCGATATAGACAGTGAATCCTATGCAGTTAATAGGGTAATTAATACTTAAGTCTTCTTAACACTGTACCATTTTCCATGGTAGCGTGACGCTACACCTTTTGCCCACGAAGGGTGTCCGGGGATTTTGGTACAAATCTCCTCTTAACCGTCCAATTAAAAAGCTCATCTACACTTATACTGCATTTTTCTGTTTCTGTGTGGCACTTGTTTGGAAAAGTGCTACAACCATCAAGTTCATTATCATTATTATACTTGTTATTTAAAATAAGAGCATCAATCCATTTGGGTTGCACAATTAATAGAATATTAATCGCGATCACAATTTTGGCTTCCCACAATTAAATGAGCATGATCGACTATTTGACTACTGACGTTTAAAATGCTCTGCTCATAGAAAACTCTGCTGCTTAAATCAAGCGCTTCCTAAACTAACAGACGTAACAGAGATGCACCGTCAGTCAGCAGCCGATTAAAGCCGGATGGTTTTCAGCAGTCTCATATATCCGCATACACACACACACACACACACACACACACACACACGTGCCACCGCTGCCACATGATGGTTTTATGTCGGCACACAGCGGCACAGTCAGTCACGTCACACACACACATCATCATGTCATCGGTGTGGCAGTTTTTCGGCGCGAGTGAAGAAGACATAGAGTTGCAATTTGTCACAACTGTAAGTCCAAAATAGGACGTGGAGGAACAACCTTACAAACATTTGGAACAACTAACTTATTCACACTCTTATTGTAATTCATTCCCATGATGCTGCTCAGAGTAATCACAGTGACCGGCTCGTCTGCCGACAGCACGGAGCTGAAGAGATGGTGGTGCATTCAAGCTCTACTCAGTAAAAAAAGAGTATTGGGCGATGGTAGATTATAAACACTATCATGATGCGTTCAAATGTAATCTTGTCAAATGTTGTTTTTGGTGAGAAACTTGAAGAAATCCAGTTGTTTGAAGGAGATACAGCAATATAAAATAGATAATAGAGAGCGAATTATAACCTGTTTAACTTCCTAACACTAGCTCTAAGCAGTTTATAATATATAATTAAAACTACTGATGCCAAGCTTTTTTTAATCAAAGCAAACATTTAAAAAAAAAATACAATCACTTTGAAATCATTTGAATTGTGTGTTTTTATGCAAAAAAAACACTATAGATGACAATAAAGTAAAAGGATGACATTGAGAGTTTTTGATGATTGTAATGAAGCACATCATGGCAATGAAAGCAGCGGTCTGTTGATTTAAATGTGAAATTGCAATAAAAATATGTGTCCCTAAAATCTATGAATAATCGTGATCTCAATATTGATCAAAATAATTATCATTTTGGCCATAATCGTGCAGCCCTACACTCCATCACATAACTCATTTTCAGCAGTGAAAGTGTCTGTAAACATTGTCTAAGATGAATTAAGGCTGTAAAGTATTTCACATCAACACCGCAGCACATCATACTTCATCATAGTCTGATGTCCAGTCAGTCTTATCTTTGAGCAACGCAAAGAGTGACATGTCAAGGACTTAAAAAAAAAGAAAAAGAAGCTAAAAGTCTCCCTGTTGGCCGAGGAGGGATCAGAGGGATGGATGACAAAGGAAATGGGGAGTGGAGAAGAGAGAGGAAGAGTAGCAGGGAGGGAAGGTGAGAGAGAGAGAGTATGGTGTGATTTCCTGTGCGACAGAGCCCCACAGCAGACATGGGAGGAATAGCAGGTAACCAGGCTGTGGAGGAAAGAAACATTTCTGTTTTGTCACATCACTTGATCCAGTGAGGCCCACTGAAAAGACATTTTTTTTGTCTCCAGTTCCTTGTTTAAGGTCATTTATCTAAAGAATAGCAGGCAAAGAGTCCAGCAGGTAAATGATTTTCTGACTACAAGGGAATTTAAATGATCAAGCACTGACGCTGCCTGCTGGGAATCCTCAGATACTGGGACCAGTATAGGTGCACACTGCAGCTGGGCCAACACTTAATGCTAAATTGTGAATCAGCGCTAAGCATCAACAAACTGCTCATCAATGCGAATAAAGCCACAGGGAAGGGGAAAAACATAATTTCACTGTTGTCTTCTAAAGGAAGCAGAGGAGGCTGCTGGGTAACAAAGCCTTTTAGTAATACTTTAAATCCCGTTTGGTTTAAACTGTTAGCAGCTCTCTTGATGACTTGTCTTTTTGGCTGTTTTATACTCTTTTCAATTCCCTCAATGTAGCGCAAACTGAACGTCCTTGCTCGTATACAGTGTCTATTTAAAAGTATTCATGAATATTGTATTGTGTATTGTTCTTTTGTTTCTAATCCCCACAGGTGAATGGTTAAATATTCATCGCTGCATCATGTCAAACTCATGGATACGTTTTTTAGGGAGTTGCGAATGTGCAGCTGTACCTTTTATATTTCATATTCGGTATTATTCGATTTAGAACGGTCTGAATGTAATATGATACATGTGATGTAAGATCATGTGATTTCATTGAATCATACAGCAAGTTCCATTTTTCTTCTACTGTACATTTGTCTTTTGGACTGATAAATCCCTCCATGCAACCAATCAATCACACGAGAAATAAATCAATTAGTATAAAAGAGAGTATTTCAAATGGCATCCATGATTTGATGACCATGACAGCTTGTGTTTTGTGTTATTGAAGGAAAAAAAAAGTTCAACTAAGTCGGCTTAAATTCAGTCCACTCTTTGTTGATGTCTTGCTGTGATTATACTGCACATGCTTCTGTTGGTGACTGCAGGATGGAAGCTGGCAGCAGGCGAGGAGGAGACTGGACGGACCGCTACGACCATGCAAAGCCAAAGATCATGTGAAGGACGGGCAAAGCCGCAGGCGTAAATAGGAACATTTTCAAAAGCCTTGCTTGCTTGTATACTTATATTGTAAAGAAGAAGGTAAACAGTGAAGAAACGCATAACACAACTGTCCTTGGAAAATTAAAAAAATTATCCACAAGATGGGGAAAAACACACAGTGCGTATCAATACCTACGATAACTATGATACAATAAAAGTAAATATACAGTAGTTCCACGCCTGCATTTTACTTTTTTATTTTTAGGTGCATTTTCTTAACATTTCTTACAGTAGACCAATAAAACAGATGAACACAAAGTGAATGCCCGTCTTTATCACGTACAAGCAGCAGCCATATCATATCACAGTGTACTAACATGAACTGGTAAATAGCTACAGCCTTAGTAGGGTGACATTTCACCTTCAAATGAATATTATTAAACAGATGTGTCCTATTCACACAAGATAATGTTGTTTATTTCACTTTTGTGTTTCAGAAGCAACAACTCAAATGAGTTAGAAACAGCAATCAAGTGAACATCCGATGTATAGTTGACCTAAACAAAGTGTGCTGTCTGTTGAAGGTAACATCCAAATTGGTGCAGCTCATAATTAAAATCAACTGAGATGACCGCAGGCTTCAATGACAGGATGCGTCCATTTAATCCGAGACTATAAAAGCGCTGAAAGGTCAGCGTGGTCCACAAAGCGGCCGCAGTACTCGCAGACTGAGCTACATACTCGGTATCTTTGGAACAAGAGCATTTTCAACCTTTAAATATGACACGTCCAGGGAAAAGCCTATGAGACAAGTGTGACCACTCTCAATTGTGTGCCTCCTCTAAATGTGATGACTACACACAACGCTGCGGCACAATAGTAAGTGGCATAGCCGGGTCCAAATAATCAGCTGAATGAATGCATTTTTCAGAAACCATTATTCGGATGTGGCGATGCGCGCACAACAAACGTACCCCACAACAAACGGAGGCATCTGGAGGAGGGAAAAAAAGTTCCTTTCACTGAGCTGGCATGATAAGAGCGTCTGTATTTCCACTCCCTTTATCACTTCCCGTCCCAGACAATGGATTGAATTTCAAAAGCCAATAAACAAGGGAGATGTCCATTCTGCATGGCAGTTATCACAAGCCAGCGTCCCACTCTCATTTGCTCACCCTCCCCTCCCTCCTTCTTTTCCTTCCCCCCCTTTTTGCTGAAATGAGTAGGAAAAGAGAGATGGAAATTAAAAGTGGGGAGGGAGAGTTGGGAGAGAAGAAAAGGAGCAGAGGAGATGAGACGCCTTCATGCTCTGGCTCTCCTTTCATTGGACTGATAAAGGAAAGCATCAAGGCCAGGAGTGGATGTGTTTTTTTCTGTTAACTGAATGAGGCTTTTGAGGGTGATAGTGAGGAGCCGCTCCCCTGAGAGATGTTTGGAGGAACGGGGAGTGGTGAGCCAACATAATAAATATTCTTATCTGTTATTGTCATTGTAATGGGACAGGGCAGAGGGAGGGAGGATGCGACAGCGGATAGCTCTGTCGGTGCCAAGGGACCTGACTGTGTTGACATGCAGAGGAGAGAAAATCAAAGGAGAGACGGAGAGTGAGAGAGGAAGGAGAGAGCGGGAAAGATTTTAAGCCAGAGGGAGTTTGCGTGCGATTATTAATGGGTCGTCCTGGTGGGAAAGAGGATATAAACAAGAAAAGGTGACAATGAGGCTTTTCTCCTGCAGCCTATTGCTTTACTGTATCACTCACTGCCAGGTGTTCTCGACAGGAGGGAGGGAGTGTGGTTAAGTTCGGAGGCAGATCATAAATGGGCAATTATGTCGGGTTTTCGTACAACATCGCTTTGATTGAGAAAACATCAGCTGTACAACTGTGTGGAGGCCTTAGAGCCCTGTCACAGCGGCATTTTTAACAGCGAGTTTAACATCGAAATGGGTTCACTGCTACAAACAGTGGATTCCTTCAAGAAGGACTTTTGTGAGGAGCATTCAGTTTAACTTTGACACAAATTCATGCCGTTGACAGTGCTAACCTTTGAGGAAAATGAGACACAAAGAGTCCATAATGGAGGAAACTATCACATTAGCTGTGTCACGCCATCCAATTTTCTATGATCCTGCTCTGTGCTGGATTATAAACCACTCCACAAAAGAGATGCACTATGGTTTGCGGTCAGTCATGAGAGAGTGGAGTGGTACAAGTTTGTTCCCTTGAATTAGTGGTGTTGTCAATTGGTTAGCAATCAAGCCACACAATACCAGCAACCACTGGTGCCTTCAAATGAAACTCGTGAGCTCCTGTTTACAACATGGGAAGTTGTGTACAAGATATGCTTGCCGTTCAAGTGGTCAAGTCGTGAGATCACCGCTGATAAGCAACGGCAATATTAACATTACTGTCGGCATCTAGAAGCCACAGAAGCTAACAATTCAGCAAGCGGGTAACATAATGCAGGAAATGCAAAGGTAAAAAGATGAGGCGGTTGGGAATATCAACATTGTCCTCAAACCTGTTATGAAACTACGAAGAATAACAATATACAAATTACAATATATTAACTTATTATGCACTGAAAAATTAACTTCCATGGCCTCCGCCCATTTCTGACAACGTCAAACAAACATGTCACAATTCTTGAACTCTGAGCTTTCACTAGGGGTCACCAAAGCTTCATGGGGGGGTCACAAGGCCTTCTTGATTTTAAAGGGTGTAAGACAACTTTTTTGATAAAAATACAGTTGGCTTATATCTCAGCATTTCATCCATTTCTGTGAAGAAAAAATAAATGAAATTTTTATTTTTAAAGTTTGGATTATTATTTAAGATATAAACAGGATGAGGGCACGATGAAGACCTGAACACAAGTTATATTCACAGAGCCTTCCCTTTCTGCTAAACAGCCTCGTCCTGCATTAGAAAAGTACGCAGTTAAAACAACCAGAGAGCTAATAGACAAATGGCCAAGCCTCACGGAGAGGAAAACACTGAATTTGTCCAAAAAGAAGCCTATTGAGTACGTATGTGTTTTAAAAATTTTAAAAAATACACAATACAGAGAATTGTATTAAAAGCTCCTAAAAAATAACAGGAAAACTCTGATGCAATATTCACAGGAAATAATCTGCTTAAAAATCAACCAAATTGTTCGTCTTACTCAAACTTCCTGCAGTTATTGCATTCACTATTTGGGTTAATTGTACAGTTTATCAGTTGTTCTGTACTGTTATTGTTATGCATTGAATATAATATGAAAAATCAGTTTATTCAATGATAGAAAAGGGGTCCCTTAACAAGCAGATATTGTAATTTGGCGTAAAACTAATTAGATACGTGTACTGATGCATTCGGTATCAACACTTTTAATAGAAACCACAATCCGGTGGGCATTATGTTTCTTTCAAAATGCATTTGCTGTTGCAAATTAGTTAGATATAAATGTAATTTCTAGAAATTATCACCTGACAAGAACGTTGATGTTGGAAAATTCTGCAAAACTTTGAATTATGATCATTGGCAAAAAAAAATGTACATCCAGTGTCAACGTTTTTATATATATTCTACAACATATGAGCATGGTAACTACAGTGCGGTTAAGGTTAGAGAAAGACTGTGACAGTTAGTGTTAGGCAGTTGAGAAGATTAATACCACTTTCATGTTTATACAGTAAACATGAAGCTAGTCCCAACAGCCAGTTAGCTTAGCATAAAGACTGGAAATGAGTCTAAAGTAGGAGATGTTATATATAATTTCACTGATTCAATTGAAAAGAATGGTCCACTCATTTTTTCTATCAAACCACGTAAGTTCAAATGAACTGTTGAACACCTGAGGAGGTTTCCTCTAAGGAGCAATAAGGAGGCAGAAGGTGAATCAGGGGGCTTAGGTATCGAACACCGATCGATCTACAGACCACGACGAATGCTGCCCAGATTCTAGTAGCTGAGAAAGACCGTGCTGATGGCCCCCTAATGGAGCGTCGTTTTGCACAAATCTCCTCCCCGTCATATATTATCTTCCAATATATTGATTCATCATCCGTACACACCACGCTCCCAGACTCCCCTCTTCCTCCCCCTGTTAAATGGTCAGCTGTGGACAGTTAATGTGAGTTATCATGGTGGGGTTCCACCTATAGGCTCAACACACTGTGGTCTCCAATGCCCACTGGACAATTACAGTGTCCAGTGTGCAACAATGTATTTTCAGCTAAATGGACTTGCTGTAACATATCACTTTAGCCCTGGGACTTATATATACATTCTCTTAACAAGTTCTTGATGTATGTGATGTATATTCCATTTAAAGCACGCCCTAACTCTCTTCTTTATAGACAAGACGTCACACGGTGCTTTTAAAACATGAAAAAGCCGATGTTCTGCAGGTCTCACAGCCCCATACACTGACACGTCAAAGCTCCTCTCTGGGACTGCCTTACTTTCACTTGCTAGTTTTCTGTAAAGCCAGGGGGGGGGATCCTTGTACAGAAAGCTATGTGTGTGTGCGTGTGCGTGTGCGTGTGCGTGTGCGTGTGCGTGTGCGTGTGAGTGTGGTGTGTTGTAAGGCAGACAAAACAAGCATGGTTGCTTTACTTTGTATGTGTTTGGATCAGTAACATGCAGTGAAATCGTCATCTGGGTAGGCAGTGGCCTATCAATGTGGCATATGGATATTATCTATCCATGCATAATGTAGACAAATCTGAAATATAGTCTACATTTGTTAGGCAGACATACATCACAATTAACGCCGAGAGAGAAAGAGAGAGCACTTGGTGTCAGCGCACCATTAGAGAACTGCTTATTCACAAAATGCGCAATAGCGCACCCACACACAATGAGCGTCTGGCGACGGCACACCAGGATAAAGAAAAGAGAGAAATCTTGGTGTCAGGGGCGCCGCGGTAGCTCACCTGGTAGAGCGGGCGCCCCATGTACCAAGGCTAAGTCCTTACCGCAGCAGCCCAGGGTTTGAATCCGACCTGTGGACCTTTGCTGCATGTCATACCCTCTCTCTCCCCCTTTCAAAACAATCTCTGTCAAAAAAGGAATAAAAAAATTAACCTTAAAAAATGTTTTTAAAAATCTTGGTGTCAGCGCACCAGTAGAAAACAGCTTTTTCAATCCCACAAAATGCGGAAAGCACACCAATAACTACACACAATGAGCGTCTGGAGATGACACTCCAGAATAAAGAAAAAAGAGGGAGAAAATTTGTGTCAGCGCACCAGTAGCCTCACATTAGTCAGCATACACAAAACCAATAAAAGGGTTTTAAAAAGTTAAAAAGAAAAATGGATACATGAGGGCTGTATCGAACGTAATTATTTTACATCAAAAGCTTCTATTGAGGTTTTCCAATGAAGCTTTGACTTTGTCTTATGATGTCATCACCCTAAACAAATGTGGTTATATAAATGTAATTTATGGTGCTGTTAGACTGTTGCTAGAGCGCCCCTTTGTGTACGGCAAGCCGGAGAGCAACTGCGTTTGACTGCAGTGAAAATGTTGTTTTTGAAAGGCTAACAAATATGAAAAAAAAAGTTATGAATGACGCTTCAAACTATTCTATACAGCCCTATATATTTTATATACTGTATACACACACATTGATATTATTTTTTAAAGGGGCACTTACTTTATTAGCAGACGAAGTCCGTGCGCTTATCCCTCTGGACAAAGATGCCAACAGCTTTGTTGTAAAAGTCCTCCTTGTTCCATTCGGTTACGGCTGTAGGTCTTTATGCACTTTACCGCTTAAAATGTCCTCTCTCCGCAGATGTGATGGTAAAAGGTACAGTTAAGACCAGCTTCAGGGTAAAGTGGCCTCGGGTACAGTCTCCTGCATGTCAAAAAGTAAGCAGTTGTACAGGCGTCATTCCTTTGTGAACAGTATAATCCCACCAAATGAGACTTTAATCTAACCAGATCAAAGATTATTGCATTATCTGGACAGACTCTTCAATTTGTCATCATCAATTTATCTCAAAAAGGCTTCTTTAACCTCACATGCGCTGTTGACATATCTAACACCACTGATATTTGAGCCTTGTTTGTGATATCCGTGGTCTCATCCACTTCTTTAGGATGCTGCTTGTATGTCATTATTACATGACTCCTGAAAACCTTGACAACGGCTCCAGTGTTATGTTCCAACTGGTTTTCAAACTAACTGGTTTCCGTATGTTGTGTTTACCAAACAGCAGCAGTTGTGGTCTGTCTATGTCACCAGATTCGTCACACATTCACAAACATATTATTAGCGATTTTCAAGCCGCATCTCATATCTGCAGCGGCAAATATGATTGCATAAGTAAGCACTACATCACAGCCACCTACGAAAGCGACCACCTGACACCAGGGTTGCGTTCGAAAAGTCAGAAAATTACATCCTAACATTTTTTCCTAACCACTTTTAGTTGGTCTTTCAATGACAGGCTGCTTCACCCGTGGTGTGTGACCGAGAGATACCACAGGTCCTCCTGCTGCTGGAACACTTTATCAACAGATAATAAAGGATTATCTGACCTAACGTGGACAACCGGTGAAAAATATCACCTCATTACCAAGGTTGGAATTGAAATAAACAAAGGGACATATGATAAATATTGAGTTAATTCTTTGAGTTATGGAGAAGGGGTAAGACTATATACTTCTTCCAACTTCTTTTCGGACATGTAATATATATTTATGTTGATTATTTGTTAATTAATTGTTCACTGTTCATTTTATTTCTTATTCTTGTTTTGTTTTTTTACGTAGGTATTTGTTACATGTTCGAAATAAATAATTAATTAAAAATAAAGTGAAACGAAATGATTGTCACTGCCCACAAATATTAAACATGAATCCCAATTAGTGTATGAGCGTATGAAAATAATATGCAAGATAAGCATATCGTTGCCGAATGGTGCGTCGCTTTAAATGCTGCTGCCGCAAGGAATTGTAGGATGTTATTTTCTCTTTTCCTTTGGTAAAGGATGGTTCAATGTATCCTATGCTAAAGGAGATAAGAAAGGAATCATTGAAGCTCCTTTCCTTAGCATTTGGTGAATTTGAACAGCTCATATCATGAATGCTACTGAGGTACTTCCGGGTCATTTCACTCCGTTAGGAACCTTCCTAAGAGAAAAGGACTATTCAACCACAGCCCATTAAAACATCCTCCTAAAAAGTGCTTTACAAAAGTAAAAGAAGATTATTTCTATTTTATTGTCATATTCTACCAAAATGACCCATGTTGAACTAAATTTAATAAGCGTTTTCAAAATGTCTATACTCTTTGACATAACACCGGTAAACACAGTTGAGGAGCTTTAAATGTGTGACTAACTTGTCATCTTTTTCTGCAAACACATGCAACAGCTCAACATAATTGGCAGAGCTACTGCTCTTGTTGTTTCCTTGAAAAGCTAGCTCAAGTCACAAGTAACAAGTCACATACATTTTTTATATCCACCTGTTACCTTTGCATTGTGCACGCTGACAAGTGCTGCTAATCTCATCCAGGGCCGAAAGTTTCAGGGGCGACCTGAGCAGTAGACATAATATGGGCCGTGGATCTGTCATTGCTTCAGCAGAGCTCTTGGTAAATTCTTCAGGTTGCAGTAAACCTCCTTTTATTCACAGGCTGTCGCTGCATGGAGGAGGAAAAAAGTAGGCATGGATTACCATTAGCTACCACATCTCTCTTTTCTTCATAAAACAGGGTTGAAATGCTGACAGCAACTATTAAACTAGCAGCTAGTTGGTATAGCTACTGCAAGGTGTGGCCGAGTTGTGTCGGCAGAGGGGCGTGAGGGAGTGGACGTCACGTGACATGACTCAGGCTCGCTGATTGGCTGCTATAGGAACGTTCCTAACTTGAAATGACCCAGTAGCAGTCTATGCTAAGAACATGTGCTTCAATGCCTCCTTTGCATGGTCCTTTCTTATGTCCTTTAGCATAGGGTACACTACACTGGACCATCCTATCCTTTACCAAAGGAAAAAAGATAATGCCGTCCCACAATTCCTTGCGACAGCAACATTTAAAGGTCCCATATCATGCTCATTTTCAGGTTCATACTTGTATTTTGTGTTTCTACTAGAACATGTTTACATGCTGTAATGTTAAAAAAAAACTTTATTTTCCTCATTCTGTCTGCCTGAATATACCTGTATTTACCCTCTGTCTGAAACGCTCCGTTTTAGTGCATCTCAACGGAATTGCAATGGAATTGCGTTGCTAGGCAACAGTTTGGGTCCATGTTTACTTCCTGTCAGCTGATGTTATTCACATACACTGCAACAGGAAATAAACTGGGACACATTTAGAATGTTTGCATTTAAAACCGTGTAATGGTTTAAATATTGTATATTTGTGACATCACAAATGGACAGAAATCCTAATTTCTGAGTACGGGCTGTGTGTGTTTCTCCGTATATTGAGTGTTTTGATAGTTTAACAGTATTTATAAAGCACTTAAACCTGCTTTATAATATAAAAGACATGTAAATCTCCCTTTTTACAATATGGGAGCTTTAAAGTGATGCACCATTCATTTCGTTCATGAAAACAAACAATATGCATATCTTGCATAGATTTAACAATTATTTTCTTATAATCATGGGGTTCATGTTGATAAATTTGAGTCGACAGTGACAACCATTTCACTTCATTATTACATATTTATTGCGATCATGTAACAAATAAGTAAAAATAAGACAAGAATAATATATAATCAACACAAATAAATATTACATGTCCGAAAAGGAGTAGGAAGAATATGATCCTCCTACCCCTTCTCCATAACTCAAACAATTAACTCAATATTTATCATATAAACCTTTGTGACTGGTAGCATATATTCCTTTTTTTAATTTCAATTCCAACATGGTAATGAAGTAATATTTTTCACAGGGTTGTCCACATCTAAGATAAGATAATCCTTTATTAGTCCCACGGCAGGGACATTTGCAGCAAAGGGGATAGTGCAATAACAATCATCGTTTAAAAAAAAAAAGCAAGATAGCCCTATAATAAATAATCAAACAGTAAAAAAGCTAAATGTAATAAGTAGACAGTCTGAATGGTTGAATTCAAATTATTACACATAGGAAATATTGATATTGGTATCGGTTGTCTTTTTCTATGTCCTTATGAATTCTCCATCACATCTTTCCGTCCTGGAACGGGGATCCCTCCTCAGTTTCTCTTCCTGTACGAGGGTCGTACTGTAAAGGACAGAAAGTGTCATATGCTGTACAGATTGTAAAGCCCCCTGAGGCAAATTGTGATTTGTGATACTGGGCTGTACAAATAAAATTGACTTGACTTGACCTTACTTGACCTCATGACATTTCTATCGAGGTCAAGGAAAAGTGCTTAAGAAAAGACATTAGGATGTAATTTTCTGTACTTTTCGATCGCAGCCTTTGCCTCCTCGTTGATCATTCAACACACTGTGCATCCCAGACTACCATACTATTTGGTATGCCAGGAAAAAAAGATGTAGTATGTCCCAATACATAGTATGTCAAATGCAGTAATGCCAAAAATACCAAAAGTATGCAACAGTTCTTACTTTGTAAGGGCAGCTTCAGTACGTACTAAAAGTAAAAAGACAAAGTATGCACTTTAGAATGTAGCCTAACACCTCTTCCTAACTGAATGCAATGCCAACGAGCGAACTAGCGAACAAGGGAACAAGGGAACTTCAGATTGTTTCAGTTTTTCCCAATGAAGATGTCCTAATCTGCTCCGTGCATCAGCTAACAGGCTGAGCGACATGTCGCTTGTTTGAAAAAAACACTCGCCCTGGCTCTATTTATGCGAAGTTTCGCGCACCTCCAACCTATTTTCACTGGTCAAATGGACACCGACAGTAACTGACAGTTAAACAATATGACTCTCTCTATGTACAGTAATAGAGAGTGACATCGCTCATGTCTGGAAAATTTTTGTGCTCCATTCCCCAGAGTTCGCTCGGTCGCTGCATGTTAGGAAAAAGTGTTTGTGTGAGAACGGACTATGTATGCACAAATCTACGTAAATGTTAGCCTATGAGCTGAAGCAGCAGACAGGCACAAATAGCCTCTGCCTCAGCGCCCATGGCCCTGAACTTCCTGCATTCAGAAACGTTTTCTTTAGGAGCATACAATTCTAACTAGCTTTACATACTAGAGTATGTGAGACAAATTATAAACAATTGAAATTGAAATTAAATAAATAGATACAATTCACAAAATGATGAATTCTAAATATGAAGAAATGATCAATAAATACAGCTGTCAAGTAATGTCAACATTTCTTTTTAGCTTTGGTGAGGCACGGCCTACCCTGACCACACATCACTGGTTTGGATGTGCTTTCATGCGCACATGTTGCTTTAAAATTTGTATTACGAAAATCCACCAACGTTATTGATTTTGTGTCAAAGCTTCGCAAAGAATATACACAAACCCATGCACAAACACACAAGCAAACACGGACATGCAGTGTTCTCTATCTTCTTGTGATCTCCTTGTATATTAGGCAAGCTGGCTGCCAGGCTGCATGCTCGGTCTGATCAATTATTTAAGCTACCTTGAGCTCTCTGGGTTTTCCCAGGATTTATTAGGTCCAGCTGCTGGAAGTTTGGCACAGTGAAAAACATGATGCATGGAGAGAGAGAGAAATACCACAGAGACTCGTCAGCCATGTGCCACTTAATGCAAAGCAGGGAAACGTGAGAAGTGTAACATCTGAGTTTCAAAGCAGCGAATGGGATGATGTCTTTGCTTCTCAGAGGACAGCATGATGCTGGAGGGAAAGATGGGCGAGTTGAGTGCCCACTTCTGTTGTGTAGGACAAATGACATGATAGCAAATTGTGCCTGAGATGTGTTGCTTTTAACTGGAAAGAATGAGATATGGGAAAAAGACAGTGTGTGTGTGTGTATGTGTGTTGCTTGAGCTCAGCATCCAAGAGTGCATGTGTGCACACTCTACAGTATTTAGCATCTGTGTGTGTGCGGGTGCAGAGTTTTCTCCCGCGCAGTGGCAGCCTGCAGCAGTAATGAATGGGGACTGGGGATAGCTGAGAGGATGGGAGGTGGCAGATCATAAATAATCATTTATCCCACCGTTTCCCCTGCCTCGCTGCCTGACAGACCACTGGGTACAGGCAGGGGGAAGCCAGCAGCGCGAGCCGAGACGCAGCTGCATCGGCCGCGACGCACATGTGGCCTCAATGCTCTGGGGCAGATTTTCTTCACAGCAGGTCTATCTTGCTGATGTGCCAGTGAAATGAGCAAAACTGTAATATTGTGAAGATACAGGATGAGTTGTGATCTGTGAGAAAAAAAAAGAAAGAAAGAGAGAAAAGAAAAGCCAAGCAGACAAACATGAAAGAAGAGAGAGGGGTATGAAGTAATGAAAAAGGTAAATGAAAATCAAAAGCTGCGCCTGTATTGTTATGTGTGTTATTTATCTTAAAATCAATAGCCACCTTACCCATTAACTTTTAATGTGTACTTCCAATTGGATCCTGAAATTAAACAGTGCTGGAGGAAATCAGCAGCACCTAATGGCAGAGCCCTGGGGGGAAAATTCACTCATAAACACAGGTTTGCCGTTCCCGCAGAGGAGGAGTATTGGCTTGTGAGTGGCAAAAAATTCATTCTGAACACAGGGGTGATAAACTGAAGATCTATGATGCACTTAAGACCATTGTCAAAAAGCTTAGTGCTATTAGTCAAGCGACATGAAGCGTCCGCAATCATTCACAGTAGTGTAGCCTATTGAAGTGCATATTGAAGGAGATGCAGAGAAAGAGACATGTACTCTCAGTACCCTTACATAAAAAGAAGTATACAAGATTATTTTACAAGATAATCTTAAGTATAGTTCAAGTATATTCCCAAGTATACTTTCATAAGAATACTAATATGTACTAGTAGTATACTTGTAAGTGTACTACTAAATTGGCCCACTTTTTAATTCATAAAAGTATATTTTAAATATACTTTAAGTCCCTTTTCAGACATTAACATGCGTCCTCAGTGATCGGATCACAAGTGGACAGCTTTAAATACGTCTGTTCACATGGCATTAGAATGCGTCTCCACGAGTCTTGAGTGGCCACTTGTGATCCGATCTCACTTCCCCACTCTATATGCAAATAAACACGTAGTAAACACATGGTCAATACAGCAGACCTTGTGACGTAATATTATATGAATGTCAGTAGTAATATCCCACATATTCGGGGATATTCGGGTACATTTTATTAACATCAAAATATAAGGTTATTAGGTCCCTGTGGACATCCGCGCGCCGCCGGCACCGCTGCCTTTGCCAGGCAACAGCGGGTACAGAGCTTCAGAGAGCCGGGGATGAGAGAAAGCAGGCGGGTGTCAGCTCCGTGCAAAGCACCTGAACAAAACAAAAAAAACACATCTCCGACAATATGATAATAACGCACTTTGCGTGCCTAGTCTGATAGTCCATAGATTATGTAGCCTATAGATAGGTTATATTTTAATACAGTACAGTTGTACTGTCTTTAATGTGGCCCAGGACACATTCGCGTACACACTGCTAAAAGAATGTGACCATATGTGGCCCAGACCACCTGTATGTGGTCTCTGAGTGATCGGATCTCAATGCGTCCTCAATGCGTCTTGAGTGCGTTCACACCTGTACTTATAGCTGTCCACTTGTGGTCCGATCACAGAGGATGCATGTTAATACCAGGCCTGAACAGGGCCTTAAATGTAAGAGTAGTAAATGTTGAGTACAAAACTAGTTATCATCTAAGTTGTATTTTGTACTGCAACTATAATATGAACTATACTACATGTGAACTTATAGGTATACTGTTAGTTCAGTAGTTATATACTTGTAGCCCGCTTTTTCGTTCATGAAAGTACACTTTAAAGTATACTCTCAGTAAACCAGTTTAATAGTTTTTACTGCAAGTATAGTTGTAATTTTTCTTTAAGTGAACTTAAAGTACTTAGTAGCCTAATGTACTTATACTTTTCTGTATACTTTTCAGTATAAGCCAAATATACTTGGACTTTTCTGTATACTTGTCGGTTTAAGCTAGGCAAACTGAAGTATAATTTTGTTAAGTATATCTCTGATAAGTACATAAAAAGTAAACTAAAAGCATACTCTCTTATTTTAAGTTTAAAAGAAGTATACTAATTGCACACTTGAATAAACTTCTTTTTTGTAAGGGTATCCACAAGTCCCAGTGCTCCAAACTTTTACATTTGATAGAGGAAGTTTTCTTGGCGAGCAAAGACACGCGAATGAAACAGAATTTTCAAGAAAAGCACATTATTCAGGCCTGTACGGGGTTAGTTTTACTCTGAGGTTTTTATTGGAAATGCAGTTTTAAGCCAGAGGATCAAGACTTCTTTTCTTTGTTCCTTTTTTTTTGTAGCTCCTGTCAGCTTCAGTGCGTCTGACCACACACACGCAGCCATATGTGCGAGCTCTAACCAATACAAACTACCATGACTGTGCTCGAACACTCAAAGAGCAACATTAATCAGCGCTCCAACACCTCATGCTGCCTTCTCCAGCCAAGCAGGGTAAATCAGGAAGAAGTTGGACGGAGAGAAAAGAGGGAAATGGCTTTGATTTAATTTATGGCTTCCGCTTTCATGTCGCCACACGCCTGACTAAGTGTCAAAGTGGCATTTATGATGTATGAAATTAAATTACGGAGAGGAACACCACCACACACAAAAGCACAACACACCTGCGATGTGTTCTCAACTCAGCGGTTTCGCTGAAAAAGGGCCCTTCATTTCTCTGTGTGTAATAAGTCTCTCTCCATTTATCTCTTTTTGCCTATTTCTTCACTGTCTACAGAACACGTCGAGGAGGCAAATCAAATTAGGCTTGTAATCAAACAGAGACCTATTTTGGGCTCTTTATTTGATATGGATCAACATTAGCGTCTGATTACTTTCAGTGAGTATCAACATAAATTTGGCCAGCATCAAAAGCTGAGAAGTAAAGATTGATGTGCTGCAATGATGAAAAAGCACTCCTTATGTTCAACAGCTGTCCAAGAAGAACTATGAAGTCAAATCCACAATCCCCCTCCACACTTCTATTGATTACTGACTAAGACATCTTCTGTTGTAACTTTGGACCAAAGAGAGTTTGATTTGAATCTACTGTAACAAACTACTCTTGCCGGTGGCCAGAGCAACAGTGGTCAGAGAGGCAAGATGCAGTAAAGACTAGAACTTAAAAAAAAAAGTAATGATGTGACACTTTATGGATCCCAACTGAGAAATTCGCTTTATGCTCTCCCTCCTTCCAGGTGGTTCAGAGCAGAGGGTCAGCTACAGTTCAGTGCCACTACAGCTGGTAAATACCCAGTGGGTTGTTCATTCGTTTTGTTACACTGTAAGTCTACCGAAAGCACAGTTTGCAAGGGGCAAGTATTAAAGCTGCTCTGTCTCTGCGCTGTAAGTCATACTGTATGAGTATTATTATTGATACGAGCATTTGCTTAGGGGTATCTAGCTGCTAGCAACTAGCTTCTGCAAAACTAATAATATTCCCATCAACTTCAGCTGTACTGGCTGGACTGTGTTTTATTACCATACTTGCCAACCCTCCCGATTTTACCGGTTTGCTCCCGGGGTCACAATTCTCACATATTTCTTTCGATTTATGGCAAATTTTCACACCTTTTTTCCTTTTTGAGCTACACCAAATGTCATTTCCCAACGGCAGAGAGCTGCTTGTAACCAGACTGTATATAAGAAGTGGACGTAGTCACCGTGATGTCAACCATTGGTTTGTTGACTGCCGTTTTGAAGCCTTGAATTCGGCATTTTGGCCGTCGCCATCTTGGTATCCCATGTTGGCTTTTTGCAACCAGAGGTGGTACGAGAGGATGGAGTTAAGTACAACCGAATGCTGAATAAGACATTTTTAAGCGTCCGAAAAGATTATAATTAACTTTCATGAATTGAAAACACACTGTGAAAGGGTTAAAAATATAAGATGAAAACACGGACAACTCCCAGCCTGCTTTATGGTCTATTTGACTCTAAATGGGACCATAATTTACTAAATGAACATCATGCTGTATTGAAGAAGACTTGAAACTAGCGATTGAGACCATAAACTCATGTTTACAATGTTTACTGAGGTAATAAATCAAGTGAGAAGTAGGCTCATTTTCTCATAGACTTCAATACAATCAGACTTCTTTTTGCAACCAGAGTAGTTGCCCCCTGCTGGCTATTAGAAATAATGCAAGTTTAAGGCACTTTCGCATTGGCTTCACTTCTCAGACCCGAAGATAGCCCGCTGCTCGCGACACAACGTGGTTTGAGCTTCAATCGACACACATCACAGCGTGCAACGCCCGAAGTTGGGCTTTGCCCGACGAAGCGAAAAGACGTCCTGGCACAGTGCAAGCCATTGGAAATAAAGGGATTTGTTGTTGCGTTGTGTCTGAAAGGGAGTGAGAAATGGATAGTAGGAGGAGAAAGAAATATTCAAGTTGGGGCAAAAAATGAATAAACTAATAAAAACTGATGAATATTAGTTTATAGCACTCGTGAAACTCAAATTCTTCTGGGGGAGGAACCCCCAGACCACCCTATTTTTGAGGTTTCAAGGTTGGCAAGGTTTACTGCTGATTTGCAAAAGTTAGAATGCTAACACGCCCAACTAAGATGGTGAATATGGTAAAAAAATTATGTTGACGTTAGCGTTTATCTGAAAGCAAACGCTGTTCCTACTGCATAGTCTTGCTGTGGACTCTTGTTTCAATTCATTGCATGTAAGAAGTTTATCTTTCTACCCAATTAACTTTATTTACTGCATTCTAGGGCCTATATCTGTTTACAGCATGGGATATATATTTATAAGAGTTATGCACATGGTCACATCAGTACTAGCATCACTCGTAATGACGTCTATGAAATTTTTCATGCTACCTGTGTTGCAGAGTTGGTGATCATAAAACCACAGGCTGCTTCACTGCCCTCAGCTGTGAAGTTGTCCTGACATTTATTTTCACAACTCTGCCCTCCTTTTTAATGATTTTACACAGCAACAGAGGGACATTACACCAGTGTGGTCCTACTGCTGTACATATCCCACCTGATACACTGATGTCCTCTATCTGCCGCTGAAACACAAATAAAAGCTCCAGTGCCCAACTACACAACAACAAAACATCTGCGTCCATCTTCCTTGTTTATGTCAGTGTTAAGCACTTGGATGCGCGGCCAGTCATTATTACGACTTCCAAAGTCGCAAGTTTACGAGGAGCCCATGAAGGCACGACCTGCCTTTTACATGATGAGCTGACAGTGACAGGCTGCTGCTGCCTGGCATAAACTGTGACAGTCACCCTAACAAATTAAACACTGCTGCCTTCAGTTGCCTATTGGAAGTAACAGAATTACAAATTATAGGGTCAATATGAGGAGAATCTGGATGTTCTATGCGTTCACACAATCACAGATTTATTTTAAGCATTCTAAGCTGGGTATCTGTGGGATGGTTGCAATGGGTCAATAAATAAATAAATGAATAAAGTCCCAAGGCTATGTTTTTTACCTTGTCCGAGACTGCAGTAAAGGTAGGGTTGGTAAAGAGATTACAAAACAAGACTCAGTCAAAACCGAGTATATATATCTGGACCGTGTATGGACAGTCTGTGAATTTGTGGCTAAATTGTTAATAGTCAGTGGTGTCGTGTCTATAATGTTAAATCCAGCAGTACATGTCCATCAGGTCCAGCAAGGACACTGGGGACGCACTGCTCCACTCAACTGGCTGTTCAAGCCATAAACTTACAGTATATACATACACCGACATTGACGTATGATCCAGAAGTCAATGCGGCGTCTATGTACAGTATAATGTCTATGGTTCAAGCGGTAACGTAGCATTGGATTTGGTCCTTGGTTTACTGCTTGCCGTTTCAAACAGGAAACAACATGGCAGCCTGCTCGTATACAATATTCCGTCTAAACAATCCACCAAAATCTACTTCTGAAAACATTTTAAGCAAGAAATAGGCGATGCCACTGCTGAATCTCGTTTCATTTTAGAACCTCCAACCTCCAGTCATGTGACTTCATCAGTCAGTCACTCAGTGACTGACTTTTGCATTTGTAGGGCTGGCCTTCTGCGGTCCAGCCCAAAATTTTTTATATTGATTAAAATTCTCGTTACATCCCGACAGCAATCAATAAATCAAATGCTCTAACAAAAAAGAACAACGATCATTTCAATCAATCACTACCTGCCTGTCTACCTGCCTGCTGCGTACTCATTGTGCATCACCAGAGTCTTCCACAAGCTGCTAGCTTGACAGCTGTGAGTACTAACAATAGCCATGTTCGTTGTTCGCGTTAACTATGATATGTTTACGTTCATAATGATAATAGTGGGGGAGTGGCTTTGGAGGGAGGCCTGAAGGGATGGCCTGTCAGTGTTGCTGACTTGGCAACTTTTCCTCTAGATTTAGTGACTTTTGGATCTAGTGCTGCTAGCTACTTTCATTGTAGAAGAGTTGGCAACACTGGGCTGGGGTTTCAGCTGGATCATTTTAAAAATGTAGTGTACTCTTGTTGGTTTCTCAAGATCACCGACCCTAGCTTTAATGTAATATAGATAAGATATTTATTATATATTAGATTTTAGTAAGTCTGGTATGTAAGTTTAATAGAAATTCTGTCTTTATTTGAACATACCTTATAAAGGTCAAAAACTTGGCCAAAATTAAGGCTGACTTTAAAATTCATAGTGCTTAAAATATACATATTAAGAATTGTTGCTACATAGTGAGTATAGAGTAACAAAGAAGGTGTAAATGTGCTTTTGAAAGTATTCTTCCAGTGACAACCTCAACATAGAAGACTGGAGCAGTCTCCTGTATAATTTAACAATACTATATGGTTATGTTTTCAGTGCTTTACTTCTAAACTGTAAAATCGGTTGTATGTCTCCATCGGCTGATGCATAGTGAAAGCAGAACAACACCAGCAGCTGCAGTCCTCCATCAGTGTCTGCTGCGCGTTGGATCACAACCGTTTTGATAGATTTCACATCCCAGTATGGAATCTATGTAGCTACATACGGTACACGTGAACATTAATTAAATATGAATGAAAAAAATTTAAATGGCGTTTTAAAATATACTTCTGGTGACGCTTATGCGCATTAAGTTTCAAGTGTCGGTGCAGACAGCCGCACTAATTAAAACTGAAGCGTATCTATTCTGATGACTATGAAACATAGACGCAACACACCTGGAATTTGGTTATATTTTGACATTATATTATTAAAGGATATTGGTTTACATGACCATGGAAAAATAATGAACTTAGCCTAGATTGTTGCTTCCTTCAATATACTGTTTTCCATTTAATGTAGAGGACCCTTCTGGAAATACAAGGAGTGAGCAGTCAATCAGAACACAAAAGCAACGATCTTTAGAGAAGCCCTTTCTGATTTTCTGTTACAATTCATCATCACATACAGTTCACATGAAACACCCAATATACACTGATTTGTATCAAACATATTTATCTTCTTCTTTCTATGGTGTATTTGATGTTTACTCAATATACCATGTAGTGAAAGGCATTTTTTGCTTTTCATTGTGACTAAAATGCTGAAGAGAAAACCTTTTGAACACCTGTTGCATTATATTCAGTATTATTTGTACAATATAGTAGCCTATATATCAACCAAAGTCATGCATTAGTGTTTTATATTACACGGCTTTGTTGAATACTCTATTCTGATTGGTCAATCATGTTAATTCTTTATTACTGACCTTTGCTATGGGTGCAATTTTGATGTTGGACTGTTTTTATGTCATATTATTGATTTCTTAAGTAAGTAGCTGTGCAGTGAGTGGGATAATGTACAGCGAGCCGGTCATTATGGTAAAATAAACCACGACAGGGCGATGCAACACCCCTCTGCATCACCCTGTTGTGGTTTATTTTACAACAATGACTGGCTCGCTGTACAATATCTCTTACATATAACATGATAACTGTAATTTGTATTTCTCTGCGCCGGCGACAGCCGTGGCTGGAGGCCTTTTGTTTTCATTTGTACATCTGGTCCATTCTCCTGAACGCGATAACTCAGGGACGCCTGAAGGGAATTTCTTCAAATTTGGCACAAACGTCTACTTTGACTCAAGGATAAACTGACTAACTTTTGGTGGTCAAAGTTCAAAGGTCAAGGTGACTGTGACCTTGCGTCTGTCCCATTCTTGTGAACCTGATATCTCAGGAATGCCTTGAGGTAATGTCATCAAATTTGACACAAACATCCACTTTAGATTCGGATTAGATTTTGGTGGTCAAAAGTCAAAGGGCACTCTGACCTCACAAACACCTTTTTGGCTATAACTCAAGAATTCATATGCTAATTATGACAATCTCACAGATATGTCAAACAGGATGAAATGAGGAAGTGATGACATTTTGGACAGACATGTAAACTACAACTTGACTGGTTGGCGGAGGAATACGACCACATGGCATTAATTCTAGTTTAAGACGATTCTAGTTTCGTAAGACGGTTTGACCTAGCATTTTAGATTGTATGTACTGTAGGTGTGACCAGAGGCGTTAATCTTTGGCTAAAATTCATATTGGCCCTTCCAGTCTGAATAATGAGGCTTCGTCTGCTAATGCTTCCCCTCTTTTCCTCTGCGCTCGGACTCTTCCCACTCCAACTTACGGTCCTTAATCTTGTGTCTGCTTCTTCTCACAGGCAGTGGCCACCTTTTTTACAGGGCTGAAAATCTGCTGAGTAACTTCTCCCCCCCCCTCGCCCCCCTCCTCTTCCTCTACCTTCCTCCTCACCCCCCTCCCACACACACCCCCACTGGGCACCTACAGAAAGTGATGGGAGGAAGAAGGGAGGAGAAGGTGAAGGGGGGTTGCTGCTGCTGCTGACGTTACGCGGCTCACAGGACTTGCCCGTAAATGAACTCATTTTTCATCCTGCCTCTCTCCCTCCTCCCCCTCCTGTTAATGACTGGCACTTTCCTCATACGGAGCGCCGGCCCTCTGAAGAGCCGGGCGAGTGACAGAGCCCCATTCATCTCCCGGTGACGGAGGACGGGGGGGTAAGGTGAGAGCGGGAGGTAGGGCTGGCAGACGGACACGTGGACAGATGCAGGGGAAGAAAGAGACAGAGACAGGTTGCAAGCAAGGCTGGATTAAGGAACACTTCTAACAGTGGGAGCAGGTAGGAGATGAAAGAGGAGAGGAGAGAGGAGCTGGCTACCACAGATGGGACACACACATGTCCTTCCCTCTTTTTCTGATGTGCCAAATAACTCAAATGCCAGATGAGCCATCAAGTAAACCAATAATCAGCATGTTTTGATATAGATTTTTTTACTACTTTGATCAAACCAACATCCATCCAGCCTGCAGCTAATGAAAGCTTTTATACTCGCTGTTCTAAACACTTGCCCACCAGGACTTTTTCTGAGAAAAATCCTCCGAGGCTCAGGGGGTGATGCAGTTTATTTACAGAAAGAGCAACGGCAGCCTGTCTGGAATAAACGCAATTTTGCCGTCAGGTTAAAACTTTTTATCTATAATGTCAACTTCTCAAGAACTGAGAAAGTCTGCTGTGATTTCAGATTGACAACCATGTATATAAATGATTACAATGAAACATGAACAGTACAAAATGTGTTTTATAACTAGGTTTGGGAATAAATACCACGCCTCAAACACATCCCATTTCTGCACAAAATGATATAAGCAAACCTGATCCGTTCGCTTGAACACCTTTTTCTTTTCTCTCTCATTTGAATACAGGAACCAGTAGGGGTTCTGCAAACATCAGAGCTCACAAGAGATGACTCCCCCACACAGAGTCTCCATTCCCCAGGTTCCCTCCTGCCTCCTGACGACACTGGTCCAACATCCTCCATCCATCTGTCCAACGAGCCTGATTCCTCCCTTCATCCCTTTTCCCCTTACTCTTCCATTTCACTACCCTCCATCCTCTCATCCCCTCATCCCCTCATCCCTTCACCCCTCATCCCTTCATCCCTTGCCCTTCTGCCCCTCATCCCCTCATCCCCTCATCCCTTCATCCCTTCATCCCTTCATCCCTCTTCCCCTTACTCCTCCCTCCATCTCGCTACCCTTCATCCCTTCATCCCTCACCCCTCAACTCTTATCCCTTCATCCCTCATCCTCCGTCTGGATCCTTAAGCCATCCCCCATAATAAACTATTCTAAACCCATATCGTTATTGCCGTGGTCTTTGTTAGTGAAAAGGCTGTTACAGTTTTTCTCGATTGTTTACACACATTTTCTGAAAGCATGCCTCATACTCTCAGAACTCTACACACAAATCAAAAAACACACACACAATGGGCAAAACCCCTCAATTCTCCTGCAAAATTAAACTTTACATTCAAAACAATGTTATTTCTTCTCAAAATGGTATTTTGTTTTCAAATGACACACACAAACCATCATATGAATAGACATTTATAAGAACCAGTTGAACACTGATGTGCTCAATGTAAAACACTATGATGAATGGAAAACACTTCTTCTCCATTCATCATAATGACTTAGGCCTTTTTTTTGTTCAGTGTTACACTTACTACAGACAGTACATACATAAGTGTGTTGTAAAATATTTTAGAATATTGTTTTTATACTCAGAACACACAAATACACGGTAACAAATATATTTTATTTTCCCCACAAAAACAATGTACACAGTGTACATCCCAACCAACACAAAGTTGCACATACAGTGGTCTACATACAAAACAACAGAAGAATTTACTGTATACAGTTACAGTAAAAAAAAACTATGCTATCCTCTCTTCTGTTTCGGTCTGGCCACAGCACCTCATCCACATCACAAGCAATGTTTTCCCTGGCCAAGCAGCGGGGGAAATATCGCTTAGCATGTCGAATCCAGCCATGAAAAGCATCAACTGCTATATCTCCACATGCGTCTTCCATAGCTTGGAGAAGGGGTATACGCGTTTGTGGATTTCGGTCATACACTTTCCATGATTGCTAATTGTAACACTGTGTGACAGGTGTTTGCCCATGTGATGAGTCAGTGTGCGTAGTAGGGCAATTGACTTTAGAATTTTGAATGACAGTGTGTTCCTTGTGAAAACGAGATTTTCTTCATGAAAATTGTGCCAAATGCAGAGAATTGTGTGTAGTGTTTTGAAAAAAGTGTGTTTTAGAACTGCAATTTGAGTGTAAAGCAGGAATTGTGCTTGTAGTTTAGCAGAATTGGTTCAGGGGGTTGGTGCATGAGTTACATGTTGTGGTCATTGTGTGTCAAGTACCAGTATTTGTGTGTAAACAATTGAGAAAAACTGTAACTACAGAAACTCAAACAGATGATCCTAACCGCTCAGAGGAAGGTAAGCACGCCGCAAACAAAAGCAATCATCCAATCGTCTTCAGTCAATTTTAGCCTGAGTCATTCTAACAACCAGAAAATGCACGCAAATAAAAAGCAAAACATCAACAATGGTTGCAGGTGAATGAAATAGTCAGTTGAATATGATGATTATGTGTTTAATCAACCACTGAGATAGAGCCCGATCAAAACTACAGCCTCCTAAAACTACTTTTTGTCTCCACCCAACAATACAGTTGTGTCCTTCTTCAGAGCACAGCGGCCGGGGTTACAATATTTTATGGTGGACAAAATGTATAACAACATCCATAGGAACTCTTGAAACCAATCATGCGGAATAATCCACTCGTCCATCCTTTGCTCAGTGTGTCCCTAACAGTCATATTTCATAGGGCCAAATCCACGGCTTATATTTTGTTACTTGCTAACTAGTGTGATCAGTGAGACAGGATCATGAAGGAGTGATACATTTACTGTATGTCCATTTAACTCAATCTCATATCTCAAAGGTGCTTTATTCTATCATTCCAATTTTTCATGTCTTTGTCAATCAATTTGATCCTAATGACTTCATATCATTCTTTTCTGTTTCTGTTTGAATTAGTGCTTTTTAAAAAGACTAATGTATTGTGGTCCTTTTTTTTGACCCCAGTCAAAAATATCCTAATGCAGCCTAAAGCAATTTTAATAGATAGAATAGATTGGCTAAATCAAATGTTTGCCATGGGTCCTAATTTAAAGTAACACACACTATCAGGGGGTTAAATATTATATATATTAGGGGCACTTTTTGGGTCATATTGAAGTTGACAGACACAGTTGCAAAAGACTAACTATTCTATTTATTGTTCTATTTTCATTTTACACAATATGCAAATTAACTGTAATAATAATAATCTGTTTTTTTTCTTCAGATGACATTAAATACATAACTAATAATGTTTTGTGAAGAAATAAGTTAACATTTTGCTATGATGGTTGTTTCTTACTGTAGTTTATTCTCGGGGTCTCTGGGGACACCAGTCGGTGGTCCTTGCATGTTAAACATTGGAGCTTTGAGCTAAATGATAACATGCAAGTAATATTTATCATGCTCACATCTGGATTTATCCTTTTAGCACGCTTACATTTGCTAATTAACACTAAAGACAAAATGCAACTGAGGCATTTAGTCATAAAGCAAAGTATTGGGATAAATGAAACATTAACCTGATTATGGCGCTAAATGAAAGGTCAGAAGATCATCGTCTGTGAACCATGAATGTCTGTACAAGATTCGGTGCTAATTCGTATTATATATGAAGCTATTTCACTGAATAAATGGAAACTGTTTGACTAAACTGCCTCTCTTTATTCCAGATCCAGTTTTCTTATGGTAGTTTCATGTCAGCTTCTCTCTGCTGTAAACAACATTCAACCAGTAATGCTATCACTGGAATATCTGGGTATCAATTTTCCGAGACCTTCAGCCAGTTCTGAGCCAGCTAGAGGCCGTGGTCATTTAATTAAAACATCACTTACCCTGATGGTGCACAATTTCATGCACCAATTATTTTTTTCAAGGCAATAGGCCATTAAAAATGATTCTCATGAAAACATACATACTGCAACATAATTTAATGTAAAAACCGGAGCTTCATTATATTTATAAGGTTACTAGTAAGGAATCTGAGCAGTTACTCCCACATAAGCCCCAAGTCTACATCTCAAATATCAAATTACCATAAGCGCTTGGAAGACGTCTGCCTTTGGTGGACTAGAAAATCATCCCGAGCTCTTGATTAAGAGCACTGTGCAGATCAAATACACCCTCTCATTACATATAATTAAATAAAGTATAAATATGCATGAGCCAGTGATGAGCGTCTCCGTCTCTTGATCACTTTTAGGGGGCGACCTTTTGCTCTTTGGCAGACTCTGGAACGCTGCGTCAAGGCAGGTGTTTTCCAAAATAGAACCGTTATTAAAAATTCAAGCATGCAGTGGAGAAAAACACGCCCCACTGTTCAACACAAATCTAATTGTGCTGCCTGTTTCCTCCACTATCATATTACCTGTTGGTGGGATGACGGATCGCCGAGCCTAAACAATGCTATTAGGATAGGACGCATGCGACTCCGATCCCTGGTTCGGTTCTGCAAGTAAACAACATTATTGTGATACTGGAGAGCGTGATTAATTATGATTATACAATTATGATTATGAAACAGGCAATGCTATACTAATGCCTCAGAGAGCCTGTGGTATCTTGAATCTAAATGATGTAAAAAAAAAATAATAAAAAAAAGTTACGTGATCTAAAGATTTTTTTGAGATCAGTACCTTTCCGGGCACTGAAGCTTAATAAAAGTGACAGATGGATATGTAGCTGGTTAACCACCAATGATTTATGGTCAAAATAGATCAACCACCAACCACACAACAAAGAATGATATGTGATCAAATGGAAGAGGGTCCTTTTTAAGCTGTAATCGTGCAGAATTAACTTTTAACCCTCTGAGACCCACAATAGACCCATTTTTGTCTTTTTAGGGGGTCTTTAGGGGGAGATAGCAGGTCAGCAGTAGATGTCACATAGAAGTGGTGTACCTCATCTGAAAGCTGGGAACCTGAAGATTAATTTGAGATGCAGCTCAGCACTGTGGGTCAAGTTGTTCTTGTCATAAATCAGAAATACAAATTTATTAATTCATTGATTCATTAAAATAAAGTGTGAAAGTTTATTCGGGTTTAGAACATTATGATAGAAGTATATGATGATCATTCCCATGCTCTATTATGTCTCATAAGTTGTTGCAGCAATTTTTGGGTTGATACCATGTGTTGCACAGATTTGTTGCTAAATTTAACCATTTTTTACCACTAAAGAAATGATAAAAATTATCAATAATCCCTCCAAAATACCACATTAAGACACCAGGACCTTGAGGAACACCATAGAAAAAGCCATGCTGTGATTTGGTTTCAAAAACTTTTGACATTTGGAGATTTCTGCAATTGGATGGCGAGCACTTCTGTTCTGGAAACTGCTCAGAAACCTCCTTGTTGTCAATCTAGCTAGGAAAGCCATCCCTCCTCTGAATGTTCTAGGTCTTTAGTTTGTGGCTGTAAAGTTTCATGAGGCTTTGATTATCCTAGAGGTCACCACATGTCATTTTATACAGTGAGTTAAAAAAAAAAAAGAATGGTCTCATTACAATGAAATGGCTGCTATGGGGACTAACATCATCACACATGAATACAGTTGGGCTCATTGGATCCACAAGAGTCTCAGCTTTACAGTGATACCCAATTTATGTAATTCCAAGACTGTTTAGGGACCCCAGTATGCAGAAATATTCAAACACATCATTTTAGTATCGGCGAAAATAAATATTTGTACTGCATTCAAAAAACTGCATGTGATTATCATAAAGTGGGCATGTCTGTAAAGGGGAGACTCGTGGGTACCCGTAGAACCCATTTTCATTCACATAGCTTGAGGTCAGAGGTCAAGAGATCCCTTTGAAGATGGCCATGCTAGTTTGTCCTCACCAAAACTTAGTCGAACTTTGAAGCGTTATTTAGCCTTCCTTAGGTTTCCTAGTTTCATATGATATCTGTACCTTCACTCTAGCTCTAAAACTGAACCTGCTACAGCCTCTGAAAGACAGTGAAGTCGGTGGGGATCGCCCACGATCCCGCGGGTCTAAGGCTGTTAAAGGAAAATAAATGGAACTAAGAGACGCAAAAAGACAAAAGAAGAAGAAAATAATAATTTTAAACAGACTGATCGTGCATTTCGGTGTTTGTATGTGCAAGAATGTAATGATGAAATGACAGCAAACCTTATAATGCACATAATCTACTGTGAGTACATCAGTACTTCCATGCATTCATGCACGTGCCGTGAAAAGCAGTTTGGTTTTTTGGGGGGTTTTTTGCCTGCTGAATGTGGCAGATGGAGTCAGGCTCAAAGTGACACAGCTATAAAGCAACACCTGGTGGAGATGGGCTGGTCACTGCTACATCTGTGGCCATCAGGACTGAGGGTGTGTGTATATGAGTGTGTGTGTGTGTGTGTGTGTGTGTGTGTGTGTGTGTGTGTGTGTGTGTGTGCGTGCGTGTGTGTGTGTGTGTGTGTGTGTGTCCTACGGCCAGCAGAAGTGTTGGCACGCCGTGGCCAGCGTGGGTGATGATGCCAACCTGAATTTCTCTGTGAGATGCGCCAAAAAAGCAGGAAAACACATCAGCATGAAGATCCAAAAGAAGAAAAAAGGTTCAGACAGCTGTGGAAATATTTGCTGTCTGCACTGCCAGATTTAACTTAAGTTGTTTTATTTCCAAGAAGCATTTGTAACCCTTGGATGTTTTTTTTGTCTTAAGAACCTAAATTACATTCTTGTTAGAATAGGAGATGAACGAGCTCATCGTATTTGTGATGTGAGATGTAACAAAGCTGATAAATCTGACCTCTTCACTTCCTACTGTAGTAACTTCACTGAGAGGAAATGTCTAGTTTGCCATCTAGTGTCTGCTACATTAATATTTCATGTCATCTTTGGCTGAAACAGAGCCCTTTCAACAAGGCGATGGAGAAGGAAACCGGCTGTAGAAGCTTTCCATTATGGTGTAAACGTTTTTATGTTTCGTCATCAAGCAACTGTCGAACAACAGATTTCATATTAGAGCATGGTGAGGGAGGGATGATTTGTGCTCGCTGGGAGAGGCTGCAACACACAAAACCACAAGTTAACAATAAGATAATAAGATAATGTTTGTGTCAAACATTTCATATTAAACTTCCACATACATAGTATATTGTATACATACCATATACACATAAAATAAAATATAAATACTGCTATGGCAAAACATGTGTTTTGTTGGAAAAAATCACCCATGGTTAATAATCTACCATGCCTGCTCATATACACTCATAACATGGAACAATGGAGTTACAATCTTTGACAAAAACACGTTTGCAACACCGAACTGCTGAGTAAAGTTCCTCTGAGTTTTGTGGAGAAGCGAGTCCAGATCCTGTGCTCCGTCACCCACAGAGTGTTTCCCTACCTGCCTCATGCCCACCTTGCTCCACAGCTAGCCATTCGGAGCCTTTTCCGTGTCCCAGCAGCAGCCCACAGCCCAGCCAGTCAGAAGTCATTACACCCGCTATTAACTCCTGCTCAGCTTCATTAGGCATGCAAATTGAGGAGGGACAAAGACTTGAAAAACTTTACTCTGTCTGACGCCCTCCTCCTCCTCCTCCTCCCTCTCTTTCTTTCTCACTGCTGCTAAACTGTCACCTGTGTTCAATTAAGCCTGGATCTGCATTCAATAGTCTGATATGAGAGTTTGTGTCGCGTCTCCGAGCATGGAGACTCTAATTGGCGAATACATGAAGACTGCAGGCTCGGTAACATGACCTTAAAGTCTTCAAAACAAAAACTTTACTGCCGTCACAACCAGCTATATCATCAAAATACGTTTTAATTCTTCTCACTCCACACTTTTTTTCAAAGATTCCTCAATGTTACATTTTAGACTGGTTGTTGCCCCTTTCTTTTCAGAAGGCAGATACTACAAATAGCCTCTTCAAATATTCATAAAGATCACTCTGTTAACCCAAACTGTGGTAATGAAATTTCAGTGGCTTATTATGTATGATCACGCAGGCCTGAAGACGAACGCGGAGATCAACGATTTATTAACTGCACCGGCTTGTCATAATTTTAAGCGGCGGGAGGTTTTCTCTTTTCACACCCTGACCTCCATCCCTCTTTAGTAACCCTCTCTTTGTCCCTGCTGTCTAAAGCCACCAACATCAGAGGCGAGGCCAACATGGGTCAGGGCCAATCCCTTGCTCTGACGGAGCATAAATGTATTACCAGCGGGTTGAATTACCAAGGGATAACACGGTGTGTCGCGCTACGCCACTGTGCATCACACAACAGGTTCAAACAGGTGGAAAATGTATTCAGAGGAGAGGAATGAAATCAGCCTCTGTCAGTTTGCACAAGAAGCGCACCTTTAACATAATCTGGATTCAACTGTACCGTGAGACAAACACTCATTTTAAGATTCGGACCAAGGTTAATTTCAACAGTTGTTGAATAACAATACGAAACAGTGAGTGTCCAGCTTACTTTGAAAGGAAGTCCTTGGTATAGGAAACATCCAAAATTAAAAATCAATTCAAGTATTCAGCAGGGTCTGTAGTTTAGTGAGAGCAGGTGCTCAAACTTTAAAACTCAGGTGGTCATATGACCTGACTCACATGAGTATGCTACTCACTTGAAACAATAAAATGACAATGGACAAATCAAAATATATGTAAGCATTAGGGCTGTCAAAGGTAACGCAATTGACCTTTCGGTGGTTGTAGTGGGTTCAGATTTAAAGCTAGAGTGAAGATACTCATATAAAACTAGAAAACCTAAGGAATCATGGGTAACCATGGAATACTAGCTTGTTGGGAAGGAGATGAAATACATTTTAAATTCAGTTTATTAAATAATAAAATTTTGGCAAGGAAAAACGGTCATGGCTGTTTGAAAGGGGTCCTTGACCTCTGACATCCAGATATGTGAATGAAAATGGGTTCTATGGGTACCCACGAGTCTCCCCTTTACAGACATGCCCACTTTATGATAATCACATGCAGTTTGGGGCAAAGTCATTGTCAAGTCAGCACACTGACACACTGACAGTTTGCAATGTTATGATTTGAGTATATTTTTTATGCTAAATGCAGAACCTGTGAGGGTTTCTGGACAATTTTTGTCATTGTTTTGTGTTGTTAATTGATTTCCAATAATAAATACATACATTTATTTGCATAAAACAAGCGTATTTGTCCACTCCCATGTCAATAAGAGTATTGAATATTTGACAAATCTCACTTTAAGGTACATTTTGAACAGATAAAAAAATGTGCGATTAATTTGTGATTAATCGCGATTAACTATGGAAAATCATGTGGATTAATCGCAAATAAATATATTAATCGATTGACAGCTCTAGTTAGTATATATATTAGTGAACCTAACTCAAACATAAAGTGGCTAAAAAAACAAGAAAAGGTGAATCATAAACTGAGGTCAATAACTGAAAAATAAAAATAAATAAATGTGACGCAGATCAATAAGTAAAAGACAAACATAATAAATAACCAATGGTTACTATAAACAGAGAGCAACCGTATGGGGCTCAACAGTGTGACGTAATAGAACTTCTAGTCCAAACTCTGATAAAAGTATTTGGGGGAAAAAGTAATGATGGTATACAGAAACAGGAAAAAAAACTGTGAAGGGTTGAAAAACATGCAGTTCAAAACTGTATATTGTTTACATCACAATATAGTGTAGCAACACAGTGTTCCTTGTAGACTGACCCAGTGCGACACTCATTATCAATCATTCATTGTCAATAACAGTTGTTGATTTGATGAGCAATAATTCATGATACAATGAAGCCTAAACAATTTTGAAGACTGGTACTAGGTTGGAGTTATTTTTCATATACTTATTCAAATGTATATAATATCTGTATGCATTAATACTATCTATGGCGACACTGTGATCGTACCAGAAGCAAATGAATCCGTTCACATTGTCATCTGAGTAGAAAGCATCATGGCTGTTCAGCAGTCAGCTCTGCTACGGAGCTGAAGAGCAGCTATTCTGTAGTAAACAGTGCCTTCCGCTGATTCATAAAAGAACTACACTGACATGACATGTCATCTAAAACTGAAGCAGCTCCAGGTAAGTGTTACTGACATCATCAATGTTTATTTTTGGGCCAGTTTATTTCTGCTAAAACTTTGCTTTTTGAGTTGTGAATCTATAAAACTATAGAATCATGACTCTAACATTGTATTTTTCCGAGAGATAATAATGTGAATAAATAAAACGTGGGATGAAAACTGATCAATTATTTGATATACAACATAACTTTCCACATCACTTAACCTGTTCACGAAGCAAAACATAAATCTATGAAATACTTTTTTTAGACCTTCTTTCCATCAGGTTCACAGTGATGAAGCATGTCTCAGTGAAAATCTTGCCAGTGCTAAATGGTGGCGTGACGCGGGCGGCCCGGAGGCCAAGGGCCAGCCGGAGGACAGGTGGCAAGCTAATCATGTGGAAAATGAGAGCCTGGAAGGCAAGTGTAGGGGTGGGGACGGGGGCTGATGAGGGGTGTCCACCTCGTGCTCGCAGGTCCTGGCCCGACTGGGAACAAGACCAGACCCGTGGTCCTCCGTTCTGTCTGCCAGCGTGCCCCTTTTTCACCCAACATTCCCACAACTCTATTTCCCATCCAGTGTTTCTCACACCACCTCCTGAAAGACCGACCTGTTGCTCCAGCGGCCTTTTCTTATCCTCGTTAAACACATTTAGAAGACACTCGCTCATTAAGTCATTATACTGAAATAAAGAGGATGAATGAGATATTAACCAATCTACTGTTTGGTCAATCTACTAATACAGTAGTCTCCCTTTGTTCATTATGTAAAACAAATCAAAAAGTCGTTATACTAAAGCCCACACAGTGCAATGACAGACTGATCGGCATCGATGCTTTAACCCTGACAGTGCAGCTAATTGTTACTGAGCTGAACGGTTAGCGCTTTGTCACTGTCTAATAGAGAAGTGATGTTAAAGCCAGTCAATGTAACTTTCACTGAGCACCAGCCACTGTGGTCAAAAGCAAAAATTAGCAATATTTAGTGTTAAAGATTAGCCACCCTAAGCTACTAGTCATCCCAGACCAAGTAAAGGCCTTTGCAAACCAAGTCTGCATTTTTTGTTTGACCACTCCGTGCCACTGCCCGTGCAAACATCATCATCCAAAATAACTTCTCATAAACTGATCCACGTCTAAAAGCACAAAGCACATTGCGATAAAGAAATAAAAGAAAACAGAGATGCAGAATTTAAAGATAGATTGTGGCAGGTGGTTGCAGAACAGCTTGGAATCAGGGATGGTCACAAAACAAAGGATGTGTGTGGTGATTGTGCTCTAGGCAGCTAAACGATAGCTTCTTGCTAATGTAATTCATTCATTAGCCCCGTTTGGGACTAGCGCTATCCATTGCATCCACATAAATAATTCAGTTTTGTCTCGTACTGCGAATTTTCACAACAAATAGAACAATAAAACGCATCAGACTCAGTGTGCAAGGTTTCTTTGCGTAACATTTTTTTATCGGATGAAGGATTAAAAAAACTAAGTGTGCAAAGACCTTTAGGCTGTAGCAGCAAAACGTTTATTTCATTGAGTAGCATTGTGTTTTATTGTTTATGAATTCAACTTTTCTTTTGTCAAAGGAGGAATGTGTTATTTCCTCTCTCGCAAGTTACATATTCTAACTTAAAACTTGTGAAAACCAGCAGTCAGTGTGTTTTACTTGAAGGTTTGAAACAGTAAAACAGTTGTCCATTACAGTTAGATAAAGAAATATTAAGTTATATTTACTAGGACTCAAATGACTCCCTGTAAAGCGAAAGAGTTTCTAGTACTCCTGTTACCACTGAGGATCAACACCCACACTACAATATGGAAAGGCGAAGTCTTCCCTTCTTGTGGACCACCATGGAACCTTATTTTGGAAAAACGGCGAGAGACAAATACGTTATACGTCAAAGTAATTTTGTTTGAATTGAGCCTTGAATCACACATATGATGCTCGTCAATTTAAAACGTAATTTTGCAAGTTGCGGTCTCGGTTTGTTGTAAAACTGTTGAAGTAAAAGACTGAAAATATGTAAATAGAAAGTCTCTCTCGCTGAAGCTACGATGTGTTTCGTACTTGGATGTACTCACACGAGCGACTGGTCTCGCTCGTTCTTTCGCTTCCCGGCTGATAAAAAGACCAGGAGTCGCTGGATAAAACAGATCGGGTAAGATAAAGGAACATTTGCGCGTGGAACATAGTTGAATTATCTAGCGAGCTAGTGCTGGTGACGTACATTGTGCGAGACGAGAGATGTAGCTCACTGAGCGGTTTCACACAAAACTAAATGATACTACGACAAACTGCGACTTTCTTGACTTGCAAAATTATCTTTTAAAGTGACAAACATCATATGTGTGATTCATGGCACAAATCAAACAGGATGAAAAAAATATTTCTCTCTCGCCATTGACTACCATACATATATTTTCCAAAACATGTCCCATTGAGGTCCACTAGAAGGAGAGGGACTTCGCCTCTCTATGCAGCTGTTGTTCTGGTACACTGGAGCAAACAAAGCACAAACCACTGTCAGTTTGTATAAAACTATAAGTAGTCACTTGCAGCCTACATGTACTGATGGACAACACCACCAATTTTGGTTTTACCAGCGAAGGTATATACAAGGCAGGAGCTTCACTGTTTCAGACATGTGGATGACACATTGGGTGGAAAAAAAGAACCTGCAAGGTAGTGGCTTTCAGAATCACATCAACTCAGTGAATGATAGCATCAATTTTACAGCAGAGGACATGTCAAACAACAAACAGGCATTCCTACTGTGTTGTCTCCAAAGGGGGAGTCCAACATCCACGTGATGAATTAGGTGTAACTCAAACTTGCACCACTAAGCAGGAAAAAAACACTGACTCTAACAGCTGTCACATGACGACCATGTGAGCTAAAGAAGCATCATGCGACCTCAACAACTTGACTTCAAGGTGTAAATGAAGCCCAGATGTTTGGCATCCGTTGGGGAAGTGCGTTTGGATCACTGAAGCTTCTTTCTCTTTGTTTTTTCTTTTGCTGCAGGCGAGTAGTCTGTATGCTCAATCTCCAGATTCATTCTGATGTGTGTTTGAACAATATTTTCGGTAATACCAAAACCTCTGAGCGCTGTGGGACTGTGTTGATTCAGTAAGTGGAAAACAATCTGGTAAAGCAGGGCATCATGGGTAGGTATAAGATATACTTCAGCAGCTAATCTCTTCCTTGACTGTTGTAATTATGTGATTCTGTAATGATTTAGCAGTAAATGGAAAAAGAAATGGGATCAGTATTTTTGTGCAAAACAGAAAAGGGAGACAGCATTTTTTTTTATATTTATCACATTGATCCCACTCCTTTGAAAATCAATAGTTTTCTAAATGACACAGGTATTATGGGATCAATACTTTTGGTATTGATCTGTTCATCCCCACCTGCAAGCTCAAACAAGCCGTGTGTACACATATCAAAAGAGCGGTAGCCAAAGTAAACAAATAACTGATGAAAGTAGAACATATACTAATGACTAGGACGAGCATTTACACATTTTTTCTTGTATTTTTTTTATGAAAACCTTCAAAACAAAAATGCATGAAGTGTTTGAGTGCTCGCCATATCTTACTTATGAATCCCATGGAACTTTGCTCCTGGCTGGTAGTACCCGAAACAACTTTTAATATGAAGGTAATGCCTGTTTCTTTCTTCATTTAAACACATTTAGCTAAATAAAGAGAGACAGATATGTTTCCTGGAGTTGGTGGATCAGATTGAGCTAAATATTGAGTGAATATTACACTTATATTACACTTACTGTACATTCAAAAGGTGGTGATGAACAACATGACATAAGCACAGGTGTAATTGATAACGTTAATGAAGGCAGCATTCAGTTAGGGTTTACCAGTTCACTGGCAAGGCTTATTGGGAGACTCATGTGGAGCAGAGCCAGCAGTAATGTTACTTGTGTCACTGGTGGTTTTCCAGATTCAATACATCAGTGTATCTCTATAAATGTCTGCTGTGAAAAAGGCCTGTTTTAGCACCTTCATGTTGGGAGTGTTTCAGTGTCTATGTGGTGGTCAAAATAGCTTAAAGCGTGGGTCTATTATTTTTGAGGTTTTTATATCATTCTGTAGCATCCCAGTGGTGTTGCTATCTATTCAACTCTGAACATTAAAATTTTGGTCGAAGTATATGTTTTAGTGTCAAAAAGCAATTTTCCTAAGCCCTTCTTAAAACTTTTTCACATGTTACCTGATGTAGGTTTCTGCATGATTAAACTGCCACATGTCCAGTATATATATACATCCTTCAGTTACATACAGTAACTTAGATGGCGGTCGGTCATCTGAGTCGGATCACACAACACAAACAAACTAGCAGCAGTGGACCAGCAACTCCCGCGTTCCGCAAGCTAAAATTACTGTTTTTGTGAATGGAGTCTGGTGGCTTTGATTACGGTGATATAACTGCTTCACTTCCTTGTCGGAAAGGGCTGTCTGACGGCGAGGTAAAGCGATGAAAATATTCTAAATATAACGTACACTTCTTAAACCGATATAGTTTTTTACCACCGCCAAGGCCGAAGGCCTAGGAAGGAGGTTATGTTTTCACCGGCATTGGTTTGTTGGTTTGTTGGTATGTTGGTTTGTTGGTTTGTTGGTTTGTTGGTTTGGAGAATAACTCCAAAAGTCCGCGATGGATTTGAATGACATTTTTTGGAGGGGTGGGGTTTGGCACAACGAACAATCCATTAGATTTTGGTGGCGATCCAGATCATGATCTGGCTTTGGGAATTTTTTTTAATAACTCCGCTCAGCTTGTGCATTAACACCACAGGCTTTAAGACATGTGCAGTGTAACTGATGACACGTTCATGACGTACTGCTCATCTCAACATAAACAAAAACACGAAACGCTCTCCAAGTGCACTTTAGTTTTAGATGGGCTGATTATTTTAGCTCGGTTTTGCTCTCTCCACTAAATCCTGAGGAAAATATTTTACTTTTTACTTCCTAAATGTTCTGCTGTTGTTGTTGTTGTTGTTGTTGTTGTTGTTGTTGTTGTTGTTGTTCTTCATCAGCTAGTCACTGACTTTGTCTGTGTGATATTTGGTGCTGGTAGGGAGGGAATTTTGTTTTTGTGTTTTTTTTGCTGCTGAGCGCTAAAACTGAATCAAAAAAGGAAAGTCGACCACCATATAGCTTAAACACTACAAACCTCCATGGAATCGGAGAGGAGCTGCAGAGTCGGGTGATAATTATCTGTGGGTTTGTCGCTATGAGCTTTCACATTTCTTGCAGTCATTTTTCCCATTTCCATAAAAAAAAAAAAAAAAAAAAATTGATTAGTGCAGCGTTACACTATTCACACCAGTACAGATTATCATCATTCATCACTATGCATGAGATGCTGGATTGGCCTCACATTTTTCTTACTTTCAGCAGTGAGCCTCGGGGTGCAGCAACACTGATAAGTCACTGAAAGGACAGAAAGTGTGAGTGACATGTTTGAGCATTGGTTTTCTTTTGAATACCTCTGATGTGTTTTCTGTAGAGTACAATATGCAAAAATAATGACTTTAATGATGATTCCAGAAGTTCCCAATAGGTGCACTTAATTTAAAAACAAATGCAGGCCCGTCTAACAAGCTCAGATAAAACACCTACAAATAGATTGTCCCGCGTTTCCTTTCTCTTAAATGTCAGCCGTACAGAATGCATTGCAGCGGTGTGAGAAGGCTTTGAAGAAACTGTGACAGAGAGCCATGGTGTTAGAGCCAGAAAAGCCAGAAAACCTGCATAGAGCAGAGAGGGCCACAACAATGTCTGTCTCCTGGGTTACCCTTTCTTTGAGAAAATAAGAAGGCCTGCAGGGCAAGAAAAACGGGTCAATATCACAGTGTTTTTCAGGAAGGCATATTGCTGTATATGTGTTTGAATAACATCCTGGGGGGATTTATTGATCAGCACTACAGCATGAAAGAGAAAGGTCCCGCAATGGCTTCAAATTGTTCCTAAATTGCTGTCAAATGAATGCCACTCACATTAGGTTAGCTGCATTTCTGGGGAGGAAGAGAGAGCCTTGGGTGTTGGATGTGCGAGAAGTATTTGTTTTTATGTGCATAGGAGTCCCAATATTCAGACTGTTAACCCATTCTGCCCCATTTTTTTTTTTTTTTTAGAGGGGTAGGGATGAGGATCAGGGATGTTCAGGAGTAGATAAAAAGTCAACAGTAGATGTCACATAAAGGTGGTGTACATCATCTGAAAGCTGGGAACCTGCAGATTAACTTGAGATGATGCAGCTCAGCACTGTGGGTCAAGTTGTTCTAGTCATAAATCAGAAATAAACATGAATTAATTAATTATTTAAAATAAATTGTAAAAGCGTATAAGGGCATAGAACATGATGATAGTCATCCCCATGCTATATTATGTCTCATAAGTTGTTGCAGCAATTTTTGGGTTGATACCATTTGTTACACAGATTTGGTGCTACATTTTATCTTTTTTTACCACTCGAGAATTTATAAAAATGATCAATAATCCCTCCAAAATACCACATTAAGACACCAAGACATTGAGGAACACCAAATTGCAGAAGCCATGCTGTGATTTGGTATCAAAAACGTTTGACATTTGAAGATTTCTGCAAGAATTGCATTTTTCGGTGCTTGAATAGCAAGCACTTCTGTTTTAGAAACTGCTCAGAAACTGACTTATTGTCAATCTACCTAGGAAAGCCATCCATCCTCTGAATGCTGTAGGTCTTTAGTTTGTGGCTGTAAAATCTCACGAGGCTTTGATTATCCTAGAGGTCACCACAGGTAATTTTATACAGTGAGGTCTAGTTTCAAAAAATGGTCTCAATACAATGAAATGTCTACTATGGGGATTAACATCATCACACATGAATACAGTTGAGCTCATTGGATCCACAAGATCTAAGCTTTATAGTGATACCCAATTTATGTAATTCCAAGACTGTTTAGGGACAACAGTATGCAGAAATGTTCAAATACACCATATTATAATAGGCAAAAATAACACATTTATACTGCATGCGAACAATTGCATTGGTTTTGTGGGCATGTCCGTAAAGGGGAGACTCGTGGGTACCCATAGAACCCATTTTCATTCACATATCTAGAGGTCAGAGGTCAAGGGACCCCTTTAAAAATGGCCATGCCAGTTTTTCCTCGCCAAAATTTAGCCTATGGTTGGTACCAATGGATTTCTTAGGTTCTAGTTTCATATGATACCAGTATCTTCACCCAGGCTTAGAAACTGAGCTCGGCTCAACCTGATTTTCTGTATCTGTGACCTTCTTGCATTCATTAAAGTCCCTTTAAATCTAAAGTGAGAAATACTCTGATCATATAGACATAACTTAGCTTCTTACCAAAAGTAAAATTGGTCCTTAATCATTAACCAGGTCATGTTATTGTCATGTTAGTGAGAAAGTAAGCTTCGTTACCGTCTTATTTTTTTAACAACATGACTAATCTTGTCACCATTGATGTGATCGGTGACAACAGCAGCTCTATCTCATCTGCTCCCCACAGAAAAACCGACACTGGTGTGATGACATGAATTGTAATTTAGAAGCAGCTTTGCCCCCTCCGACTGGAGGAAAGCAGAGGAAAATTAAATCCTGTAACTCAGGGGTTCTTTTTCAGTGCAGAACCCAAATTAGAAATTTAGTCTCCCGTCCTATACGGGCTCATTAATATTTATAGGTACTTTTGCTTTTGTGGGAAGACACTAAAAGTAGAGCCGTGACCCACTTTGGGTCTGATCCATAGTTTAAGAATATATATTATGCTCCATTTCGGATGCGGCAAAAAATAAGCTGTAAAAAATAAATCTCAATGACATTAAATCCCTGTTAGTGGACAAGCAGAATATGAAAGCGAGGAGAGTGAGAGATGGCAGGCAGACTGATAAACAGAAAGAGAAGAGGTGTTATCAAACTTGCCAGAAGGGGAATCAACTCCCCTGTCCCTATCCATATGTTACTAAGGTGATGTTCCATGACATCCATCTTGACTCAGACACCTGCCAGCCGGAGGTTCTAGCACTGTTCCCCTGCACGTCCATCTGGACCGCTGCTAGCAGGAAAACAGGACAGGAAGAAGAGGTAAAAGTAAAGGCTGCCAGATATGAAAAGAAACTTATTCTGGCACTGTCCAGTACTGGGTAATTTCTGTTCTGACATATTTAATATGAAATAGACATTCAGCCAGGCTGTAATTTGGCAATATTTGGCTGCTCTGACAGGACATGGGCCATTCCCTTCCATCTAAAACAGGCTCTCAAGGCATGCATAGGGTGAGCAGATCCCAACAAACCAAATGTGGGACAAAGAGTATGTTTGTGTGGGACAATGTGGGACAATATGGGACACGTTTCCAAGGCTAAGAGTTAGTCTACAATTTTGATATAATGTCTAACTTAAAAATTAAACATTTCTATTCTGCTTCATGTTGTATTCCCCGTCTGAAATTGAAAAAATAACTGTCAAATTTCACAAAAAACTCCTTTCATCACCTTCCACCCACTTATAAATACGTATAAGTAGTTTCACAGTCTTTGTTGTAGCTGCTCTTCCTTTTCTGTGTGGTAGTTTCCATCATATTCCGCCTAAATCTGCATAGCTTGTGACTTTGCGGTGACTTTTCTCCGTTGGGCGTAGCGGCGTAGCAAAGACGGCGACAGGTCAACGTGCACTTGACCTACGTGTGCGCAGTTTGACAGCAAACACAGCCCTGTGATGACAGCCTTCCCTGCTTTCTTCACAGCCGTTGGATAAAAGCCAGATTTTTTTTAAAAAGCGTCTGTCCTGCAGTGGTTTGACTTTTGAAAACTAGACCCAATCAAAATGTGGGACATCGTCTCAATACATGGGACGTGGGGACAAGGGATAAAAATGTTGTGCAGTCCCTCGTAAAGTGGGACACCTGGTCACCCTAGGCAGGCATGATTGCAGCTAAAAAATTAATAATATTAAATTGGAAGTCTCCATCATCACCATGTTTCAGGAGGAGCTCAATGAAATGCTTTCTGTTGCTAAGATGGAACAGATTCGCTTTAGCAAATGTAATTCACAACACAATTTCTTAAAGATGTGGAAGCTGTTTTTGACATTTCTTGATGAGATCTAATTGTAGAGCTCTTGAGTTTTGCTGCTATGTTGTATATTTACTTTGTGCAAACTCTGCTTTATTCTGTATGCTGACGGATAGTCTGGCAGTCCCCCACATATATATTTTTGGTAACACTTCATTTTACAGTTCTGCAAATTGCATGGTAGTTAGGTGATAATTAGCAAGTAAACTATTTTAAATTTCTTTGGATTTACTGCCAAATTACCTCAATATTTACCTCAAAATGTATTGAAAATTACTTTACTATAAACATTATTATATACAGATATATAGACCTGTAAAAATGAAGTGTTACCATATTTTTTTGTTACTGTTTTAGTTGTTTCTTATTTCTCACTCTTTACCCTGAAGGGCCAGTCTCCTGTTTTACCCGGCACTTGTTCTGGACATGTATTCCCTGTATTTTCCTTGTTATTTTGTATAAAGGTACTGGGTGTTGCATGTCTTGTGTGTGTCTGTTATTGTAAAAAAAAGAAAAGAAAATAATCCAAAAAGATATGAAAAGAAAATAGCCTGTAGTAGTTAGGTCTTTTTTCCCGTTTGAGAGCTCAACAACATTGTTATATCAGGGAGCTATGTTGTTATGAAGCATGCAAGGTGTTCTTTTTTAAATTGAGGTTTAATGGTGTATTCATTCATCCCGGCTAGAATAGAGTACTCTAAGCAGCTCCCTGTCTGTTAAAGATAGATCAGCAGGCGAGACAAGGAGAGAAATAACTGAGGAAACAGAGGAAGAAAGAGAAAAGCCGTTTTGTCCCTGTCGCCCTATTAATTTGAGGAGAACTAGGAAATGCCAGCAGGATTAAATGTGCTACTCCCACGGCTTTTACCCCCCCACCCCTCCACCCTTATTCTCTCTCTCTCTCCGAGTTCAAATTAAAGGATGGGGTGGTGGTGGGGGAGGAGATTGGGTGGGGCAAGGAGGAGGGTGGAAAAAGAGAAGAAAGGTGTTAATTGCTTGCCAATCGATAATTCTATAATTACTTTGTGACAAATGGCTGGCTTGCGGTGCTGGGGTAGGTTCAGGGGAGGGTGGGGAGGGTGGTCAGTGGGTGGGGATGTTAAAAGGGATTGGCCGTGATCAGGAACGGAAATATTTGCTTTTGTGCCTACAAGCCTGGCTGCCCCGGGGATTTGTGACAGGGAATTTATGTCAGGTTTAAACGTGAAGCCGAGCCGCCCTAGGGAGGGAGGGGTGGGGTTGGTGGGGGGGGCAGGAAACACACATGCACATAATGACACTGACACAAAGTAGTTTTTTAACCTGATATTTCTCCTCAGAACATCCCTTCGTTCTGCAGCACACGAGGCAATAGCCACACCACCACCAGAAAGCATATTAAAGATAGGCTGGCAGATTATCATTTTTGCACCATTAAATTGTCAGAGCGATTCAAGAGAAGAGCGGGTCCGTGAAAGGAAACCTGGAGCGAGCGGTTTGAATTTGGCTAGAAAGACTTTTTGAGTCTACTACCGCCTGTCACAGTTCACTATCTCCCAATCACAGTTTCATTATGCCAGCCGAGCGTGAAGTGATGGGAGTCTCTTCTAGCCGTAGGGGGAGCTTCAGGCAGACAGCAGGTGGGCTATCTGGAGGCCCGTACAGGTCAGGGCACCATGACACCTGGCGCCCCCTAGCTGCTGCGGCCGGGCGGGGGAGGGTCAGAGGGGCCAACGGGAGATTGATGGCCCACCTTCACTCATGTCAAATCACCTGTCAGCACGCCCCTGGCATTGAATCCATTTTGTTCCAGGCCACCATTAACCTTGGACCAGTTGGATTCATTCCCCCTCTCCATGGACCGGGCCCCCGCAACCTTTGTCTACTACGGCTGCCAAACTAGTTACTGGGCTCAACTTTTATCATGTTCACTGAGCTCCCATCAACTTTTAAACAGGAAACAAGGAAATAGTTGGGCGCTGAGTTTCTCACCCAAGACACTATAAGACTGAGTGTGATTATTGGGGAAACAATAAGACATCATCCATTTTGGCTTTAAGGCCACATATAACTCCCAATCTGCCACTGTGAACACTTTTGGGTAAATGCACTGTATTGTTCCATCCTGTTGTGCAGCTGGATCTCACCAGAGTTTGATATTGTATGTATGATCCATCTATATATGAAGCATGGTTATGAGCAGATGTTTGATCATTTCACAGGCCTATAAAAGGGCGATTGGGCTGCCAGTGGCCGCTGTAATATTGATTGATGGTGGGCAGGTGGGGGCCACAGCGCTGCCCTCAGACAGACTCTGTTTATTTATACAGTCTGCCGTCTGCCCACCTTACCCACCACAGGGCTACATTCACTGAATTTACAGTCGTCGGGAGAGAGAAAATATGCTAACGACGCCACGTAGCCCTGAGGAGAAACAAAAAAACATTTTCAATCCGAAAACTTTCCACAGAACGTATCAGTTATATCAGGCGGGATGTCGTGCACGTTCAGCATCAATACAATACGCCGCGTACAGTATCTGAACCATTATGTGCTGCTCTGTCCCCTGGGGGAAACATAAATTGGATCCAGTAATGAGAGGCAGTAATGATTGTCTTTGAATATTTGGTCTTGATTTTCAATTATATATATAGCTGATATTGTTCTGGATGCTGTGTGTTGTGATATTAAATTGAACTTCTCTGTAAAAAAAAAAAAAAAAAGGACTCTCTTATTGAACATGCAAAGGAAGCATTGTTTTCAGGCAGCGACGGCCAACCTTCCAACAGGCTCATTCAAATCAGGAATCCAGCCGATTAGACCGTTATCAGGTCACTAAATAGGCGTTATCGGTCACTATAAGCACCATAGATGTGGGTCATTAGGGGCCTACTACACCCAATAGTAGGTTTTATCATCTATTTACATGGCAGATCACCGACTTGAATGTATATAAAAGTTGACAGTCACCGCGACGTTTGTGGACTGCCGTTTTGAAGCCTTGAGTTCATTATTTTGGCCATCGCTATCTTGGTATTTGGTCGTTGCCATGTTGTTTTTTTGTAACCAGAAGTGACATGAGATGGTGGAGCTAAGAATGCGGAATAAGACAATTTTAGGCGATCAAAATGTTACAATTAACTTTGATGAACTGAAAACACACTGTGAAAGGTTTAAAGTTGTAAGACACGGACAACTCCCAGACCGGACAATGCCGTGGTAGCGACCTGTCAATCACAAGGTGTCACGCCCAAAGGTATACCCTGCTTTATGGACTATTTGACTCTAAATGGGACTATAATTTAATAAATGAACATCATGCTGTATTGAAGAAGACTTGAAACTCGTGATTGAGACCATAAACTCATGTTTACAATGTTTACTGAGGTAATAAATCAAGTGAGAAGTAGGCTCACTTAGGGTGAACACACACAAGGCTTTCATCCAGGAGACCACTGTTCGTGTCCCGTGCGTCACGTTACAATCAGCTGTTTGTTCATGTCCCATGTTAACAACGTTCAGTGTCATTTTCACTGTACAGATGTAGTAGTTTTAAGCCCAACCATGTAGTTATTTCCTAAATCTAACTATAGTGTTTTTTTTACCTAATCCTAAAGTGACGGGTAAGGGCCAAAGGGCAAAGGGCCACAGTTGAATCGGGTGGAATTTGTGTGGCCACTGCGTGTACATTTGCATCATCTACAACGTGCCGCTACGACTTCAGCATTTTACCTCTATCAGATACTGAACGCACTGTAAAATCTTGCCGCACTGCAAAAGTGTAAGGATCAGTGTATGTCAGTCCTTGGCTGTGACACACACAGATAGAGAGCGAGAGAGGGGAGATCGTCCTCTCCACACCATTAAGGATGCTGAATAGTGAAGTCCTCGTTCCATTCCAATTTTCTAAGCTTTGAAGGAGTCAGTGGTCGAATGTGGGCTGCCTCACAGAGCGTGTCTTCTGTTCCACTGAGCACACAGTAGCTCAGGGATCAGCCCGTGTCCCCGACAGGAATGTGTGCCACTGAGTGTTGGCCTGTCCACTGAACAGAGCTGCGAGCCTCAGATCAGTGGCATTGGCTGGCCTACGGGTTGCTCTTTATGGCTGTGTCGCTGAGTGGCTGGCTCTCCGCTGCGCACACGGCAGCCCTCCAGATGGATGCTGGGACAGCGGAGGCCACAGGGCTGAAAATCCCATCAAGCAGCAGTTCCAGGCCCTTGCACTGAGAAGATGAAGCGCACCAGCACGCCAGGGGACACAGGCCAAACCCTTCTGCACCTCCATCGCCCCCCAACCCGAATCCCTTCATGCCCCTCTCTTTCCTTCCTCCCTTCATTCCTCTCTTCCCCCTTTTTTTCTTCTTCCTTTTTACAGGAGAAGCCCAACCAGCCAGAATATGGAGTGTGGCCCTCGGGGTCTGTGGCCCTCGCTTGTTAAATAAAGGAGCTGACTGGCTGATTGATAGACCCTCAGCAGTCCCTGCACCTCACATGTTTTCCGGTTCGCTGCCTTATATACGAATCCTTTGTTGGCCAGACCTGCGTTAGCGTTTGTTAAATGCAGTGTTTGATGGATGGCACCAATTTTCCTCCAAAACCCAGATGAGCCACCTAAGCACCTTTCCCCCTCCCCTGGTTTCTCCCCAGGTAAACCCCACGAGCACGAGGGGACAGGAGTGCTCTAAAACGGTATCAATCAAACAACCTTGTGCACGGCCGCAGCGGCAACGCAATGTTTCAATTATGCATCTGTTCCTCGGTGGCTGACATTTCGTTCAACCTCTTACCCCCACCGAGGCTCAGAGGAAGCACCCTGCCTGTTGTCTTCCCCCAAGTCCTTCATTTCACTATTTAAGCATATATGTCTCCATTTTCTTTAACTCTATACTATATATATACTATCTGCATAGACACAAGATTCAAGACAGCTTTATTATCGTTGTCTGCAATAACAAGATTACAGCTGCAAAGTCTGTAGAGCTGCAACTAATGATTTTCATTATCAAATCGTTTGCCAGTTATTATCTTGGTTAAGCGATTATTCATTTGGTTTATAAAATGTCAGAAAATAGTAAAAAAAAATCCCCATAACAATTTCCTAAAGGTGATGTCATCAAATTGCTTGTTCTGTCAGACAGACTGTCTAAAACCCAAAGTTTGGTTTAGAAAAGAAAAAGAAAAGAAAAGCAGCACATTTAGATGATACATGATGAACATGATAATCTTTCTAGGGCTGCAACTAACGATTATTTTCATCGTCGATTAATCTGTAGATTATTTTCTTGATTAATCGATTAGTTGTTTGGCAGAAAATGGTGAAAAACATTGTTTCCCAGAGCCCAAGATGACGTCCTCATATGTCATGTTTTGTCCACAACTCAAAGATATTCAGTTTACTGTCATAGAGGAGTAAAGAAACCAGAACATATTGACATTTAAGACACTGGAATCAGAGAATCTATACTTTTTTTTTTCTTAAAAAATTACTCAAACCGATTGATTGGCAATCAAAATAGTTGGCGATTAATTTAATCGTTGACAACTAATCTATTAATAATTGCAGCTCTAAATCTTTAATCGATTATTGAAATAGTTGCAGATTGTTTTTCTGTCTACCGACTAATCAATTAATCGACTAATCCTTTCAGCCCAAGCTAAGACATAAGAAAAATACCAAATATAAAAATACTAGGGCTTTCAATCGATTATAATATTTAATTGCGATTAATTGCATGATTGTCCATAATTAATCGCATTTAATCGCACATTTTTTATCTGTTTGAAATGTACCTTAAAGGGAGATTTGTCAAGTATTTAATACTCTTATCAACATGGGAGTGGGCAAATATGCTGCTTTATGCAAATATATGTATATATTTATTATTGGAAATCAATCAACAACACAAAACAATAAAAAATATTGTCCAGAAACCCTCACAGGTACTGCATTTAGCATAAAAACAATATGCTCAAATTATAACATGGCAAACTGCAGCCCAACAGGCAACAACAACTGTCAGTGTGTCAGTGTGCTGACTTTACTATGACTTGCCCCAAACTGCATGTGATTATCATAAAGTGGGCATGTCTGTAAAGGGGAGACTTGTGGGTACCCATACAACCCATTTTCATTCATATATCTTGAGGTCAGAGGTCAAGGAACCCCTTTGAAAATGGCCATGCCAGTTTTTCCCCGCCAAAATTTAGCATAAGTTTGCAGCGTTATTTAACCTCCTTCACAACAAGCTGACATGACTTGGTTGGTAACAATGGATTTCTAAGGTTTTCTAGTTTTCTAACTGAGCCCGCTACAACCAAAAAAAATTGCAAGTTGCGTTAAAGAAATCAGTGGCGTTGAAATGAATTTGACAGCCCAAAAAAATACCAAAGAAAGTCAATAAAAAAGGAAGAAAACAGTGTACCAGTAAAGATACAAATATCAAGAGCCATTATGAAAAAACAAATATGTAAGTGTACTTACACACTATACTATACGATCCCACCCGGTCATAAAGTTAACAAATGCTGCTACCGGCCAACACCGACCACCTCCATCCCTGTAATGCCGGAGGCATGCTCAGAAACCCACAAAGGCTGCAGAGGAGTGTAAGCCTGATGCAGTGCAGCAAACCGACAGGTGAAAAAGATAAACAGATGCGAGACAAGTCTCTGGGGTGTTGGGTTCATTTGTTACCTAGCGAGGACAGACATATTCCTGTCAGACAAGCCGTGGCAGCACCAGATGCGAGGTCATTCTAGTTACGGAGTGAAAATCTTGGGTTAAGGACAAAGATTCTCACTTCACACAGGAGACGGCCGTGGGGTTTTATTTCCCCTGTGGTCTCCTACAATAAACGCTCATTCCACACTCAGCTCCGCGATGCTGGAGAGCTTTTTTTAATAACAGCTGAAGCTTATTCATCATTGTTTGTCTCTTGTTCATTTTCGCTTTATAATTGTGGCCTAACAGCAATTTTGATGATGGATTCAGTAGCTTTAATGTTCATCTATAATTATTTTAGTGATCATAAGTTGTTTAGAATATATATTATTAATTAATTAACTTATATGTGACAGTAGTTAATCCAAGTGTAGCTGAATTTAGCAGTGCACATTAACATAAATTGATAAAATGCAATGTCAAAGCTCCGGCTCTATAAGCCACAGAAGCATGCACTACAATATTGCCATTAAATAATTCATTTTTACACTAATTCTTGATTGTGATCATTATTTATTCTAAGTATTCTCAGATATTCCTAACAATTGAGGCTGTAACCAGTTGGAAATTGCAAAAGATGCATCTATTTTTAGTGTTTTTATGGTTCTTGTTCGGAGCACCACTTCTCAGTGTGTGTATAATATATACAGTATATGTTTTACTGGGGGGGACAGACAGCAGACAGCCTCATGGAAGGAGGATATGGGAAGGTACTTGAGACACACTGGCTCCTAACCAGAACAACTGGCGTCTCTCCTCTGCAGATGGACACACAGGTGGGCTCACAGGTGGGGAAGGAAGAGGGGGAAGTGCTCTGCCAGTTTTGTGTCCTGCTTGGTGTGTGTGTGTGTGTGTGTGTGTGTGTGTGTGTGAGTGTGAGTATGTGTGTGAGAGTGTGTGTACGCACATAACATCTGGACCGTGGTCCACTGACATGTCAGAGAGAGAATTTATCAATGAAGCTACACTGCACCCTTCTGGACGCCTACAGCACCACATGCTGGCCAAAACACCCACAGATGTCACGTCTTTGTTCAGTTTTCAATATCTGTTAACAGCTTTTTCACAAATAACCTGTGAATAATTTTTTTAAAATTTTTTTTTTTGTATACTAAAAGCTCTGTATTGTAGTTTAATGCGCTTACCTCGACTCTTACTGCTATCAGCAACAAGTAATTATGCATTTTCTCCTTCATTTAACTCAACAAATTCATAAAATAGTAAAAACCGTAAAGCAGAATATGCCTCAACACATTGAACTGAGCACAAATATTTATTCAAGCCGCTATCGTTTATCATAACATAGTCCTTTTTTTTCTAATCTTTCCTTTTTTCCCCTAAAAATCTCCAAATTCCCCTTAAAGCTGCTACATAAATGACTCGTCCAGCCTATGAAAAGATGGGCAGAACCAAACAATATGATTGCAGAAAGCAAACCGACAAATAATATTGATCCCAGCAACACACGGACAGCTAATCAATGAATGTATGTCCTCCCCGCACGGGCTGCAAGTCCAGATCAATTCTGAAGAAAGATGAGGCATTGGCAAATAAAGTGAAGTAGTTCTGAAGCATATCCCCGCTGTTTCGAAATGGAATAAATTCCCCAAACATATGAGAGATCGACAGTAGCTGTAAGAAACGCTCCTGCCAGGCTGTTTGAACTCAGACAGAACAATCCTGCTTACGGCTGTGATTCTAATAAATATTGTTGCTATTATCTCCTACTGTTTATCTTTTCTTTTTTTTTTATTCTTGGTGTCTGGTCGTTTCATATCACTTGCTCTCTGGCCCTCACATCATGAACCACCAGATTATTTATTGATCTGAACACAGCCTCCAAATAACCTGCACAATTGTTTCATCACCTTGTCATTATCGCCCCCGTGATGAGCCGGGTGCCAAAAGTTGGAAAAGTCCCTCAAGGGTGTCTCTTTCAATACTGAATTGATAGGCACATTAGCTTTCATGTATTGCAGACTCATAAGAGGTTACAGGTTGTTATTGGCTCACTGGTTGCCCAGTCAGCTTACTGACCTCAGGTGTCTTTTCTTCTTGTATTTTATGTGTGTGTAAAAGAGTAAAAGTTGGGCTCAAGAGGATTTACAGTCAGTCATCTGGTAGCGGTAGTCTGGGTAGCAAAATGCCCAATTCAACTGTTATCAGGCCATTAAATAGGCATTATCAGTCGCTATAACCTCATAGATGTGGGTCAATAGGGGCCTTCTATGCCCCTTACATTGTAAAAGTGAAAGAAAAACTTAAAAGCGACATGTTCTAACACGTTGTAAAACTGAACAAAATGTTACGTTTTGAACACAAACAAAAAGGCTTCTTTAGGCAACAAAACCACTTAGTTATGTTTAGGGGAAAACATTGTGTTTTGGCTCAAAATAACTGCGTTTCAAAACTAACACGTAACCCTTGTGAACACAAAGACTACTACACATTGTTGATTTCACGTGGGAAGCAAACTCCAGCCACATGGGTATAAACCCTGTGTTTTGTGTCCCATCCATTGCCTCCAACCTCCACCCCTTATGGAGTTTCATGTCTAGCGCCTGACTTCTGCTTCTGCTCATAAATACTACGGTCGCTAGAGGTCGCGGCTGTCTTCTTTTATACCGTCTTTAGGTGTTCTACCATGTGAATAAATGATAAAACCTACTATTGGGTGTAGTATTGACCCACATACTGTATATGGTACTTATAGCGCCCGATAACGCCTATTTAATGGCCTGATAACGGTCTAATCAGCTGCACTTGTGTTTTTTGTACTATATGGTGTTTATTTTTAACCCGGAGCCCCGCAGGCAATCCCGACCGTCTTTAACGTCTTTCAGAGGCTGTAGCAGGTTCAGTTTTGGAGCAAGAGTGAAGATACAGATATCATAAGAAACTAAAGTACTAAACCTGAGGAATCCATTGGTATCCACCATGTCAGAATAGTTGGCTATTTTCAAAGGGGTCCCTTGACCTCTGACCTGAATGAAATTGGATTCTATGGGTACCCGCGAGTCTCGGTCGTGTCTAGAGGGGAGTCCACAAACTGCGAAATCTGTTCTAAGAGCAGCAGAAACTCGCAAAAACTCTCGCAAGACTCGTTGACTGATGACCTATCCTAACCTTATGCCTGACCTTAACTATTTGAGATCGATACGTAACCTGAACTATTGTGGCCTCTAGAATAATCATAGCCTCATGAAACTTTACAGCCACAAACTACAGACCTAGAGCATTCAGAGGATAGATGGCTTTTCTAGGTAGATTGAAAATAAGGGGGTTTCTGAGCAGTTTACACAACAGAAATGCTCACCATCCAATCGCCGAAAAATGTAATTCTTGCAGAAATCTCTAAATGTCAAAAGTTTTTGTTACCAAATCACAATATGGCTTTTTCAATGGTGTTCCTCAAGGTCTTGGCGTCTTAATGTGGTATTATGGAGGGATTATTGATCATTTTTTATCAATTCTCCATAGATTAAAAAAAATGGTTAAATTTAGCACCAAATCTGTGTAACAAATGGTATCAACCCCAAAATTGCTGCAACAACTTATGAGACATAGTAGAGCATGGGGATGACCATCATATACTTCCATCATAATGCTCTAAGCCCTTATACAATTTATTCTTATGAATGAATTCATGATTATTTCTGATTTATGACAAGAACAACTTGACACACAGTGCTGAGCTGCATCTCAAATTAATCTTCAGGCTCTCAGCTTTCAGATGATGTACACCACTTCTATGTGACATCTACTGCTGACCTGCTATCCCCCCCTAACGACCTCCTGTACTCCCCTCTAAAAAAGACACAAAAACAGGTCTATTTTGGGTCTCAGAGAGTTAAAACAACAACAAACAAAGATTATTGTGTGCAAGTTCAGCAAAACAAAAATGCTCGCAAGCAGAAAAAAGTCAAACTTGATTCCTTTTAATACATTCATTAAAAAAATGACATCAAATATGCACTCTTGCCAAAATTAGTGCAATGTTCGGTTACAATAACTCGAAGCAGACAACACACGCTGGGTCAAAAAGAGCCAAAAGCAAAGCAACATTCAGTCCGAGATATACAGAGTCTCTGAGATTCGTCATGAAGCAAGACAGAAATAGCCTCAGAGGTTGGCCTGGCCCAGATGCTGAGTGAGAACTGCTATAAATAGGTAGTGTTGTTATGATGAAATCAAACCACTGAGGTCAACCTGTAAGCCACACAGACGCCGTTAAACAAAAATAAAATAACAAATGACAAAATTGCACCATAAAAATGTGGACGTTTCCTTTTCGTTATTTCACAATAAAATACTTTTTGTTGTTGTTATTATTGCAGCTTCTAAGCTCATCAGAATCCGCCTCAACAACTTTTTTGAAAAGCTAACAAAGGAAGTAATTTTCATGTCAAAATTAGCTGGACCATGTTCCCAATTTTAGTCACATGCTGCCTTATGCAGAGTTTGATGCGACAATCAATATCAGTCGCATCTGTGATATAAAATGATGCACTTCAAAAATGTTTTCAGAAGTTTGAAGTCACATAATGGAAAATTTAGTTTTGTGGCATTTATGGTACATTCACTCTGTTGACCATGTGATTGTACATGAAGGGTTAACTCCCCTCTTAAAGGGTTAAATTAACAATAATCTTACATAATAAAAGTACAATATAGCAATGTAAAATATTCAATGTATAGCATAACAACAAATCACATATAGTACGTGGCAGTAATTATTAACAAATGGCACTTAGAGATGTCACTGCGGTTACAAAATATTCACATTAACAAAACACAAGGTGAAAAAATGCACTGTACCATTTAAGATGATAAAAGGCATCTATAAACACTCCATACCAAGTCGGTGTAAAGTAACCAGACCATTATCACTTAGGTTATTGCGTTCAATGCATTATACATCATAGTATGACGAGCTGTTTAGCTGCATTCAGAGTCAGCAAAGCACAATAAAGACAAAGACACAACCAGACACTTCAAAACCAGCCAGAAAAAAAGCTGTTACCTGAGGAAGAGCATAAAATATTTAGTGCCTAATAAAAGGCATCTTCTTCTGGGCTAAGAGTAGTTACATGACACTGCGCTCCACAAATTAGAGCACATGCAGTTTGTAATGATTATACTTCAAGCATTCATCCTGATAAGTGAAGCATAAAACCTGACTTCCTGAAAAGTATCTCGGCGTAGAGTAGAAGAGTCATTAGTGTCAAAGGAAAGTAGGATATCTCAGTCAAGCTGAATTTTTTTATCAATAAAGAAGGTTTTATGTCGCCTACTAGCTGCTTAATGGCGATAACGACACCCCTACAGTTGTCCTCCCACGATACGGTCGGTTTGGCTTAAATTTAACTTCCAACTTTATGGCATACAACGACAACTAGGCCTTACTTAATTCACAGTTTGCATATTCCCTTTTTGACAAATGTTTCATATACGTAAGTGACTTTAAAGTGAGACTACGTAACTTGTATATGTGCTGAGGTTTTGCTGCTGCAGCCTTACTTCGTCTGGTATGATCAAAGACTGTAAATATAGATGGACGACGCGTCTCCACTTCCTCCCACTGAACAAAAGGGAAGCCAAAATATCCCAGATAAGGGAGCTGCCTTCTTGAGATTTTGACGTTATTTGGAGCCAGAGACTACACAGTAGTGATCGGGGGGGCTGGAGCCACGGTATCGAGGTCCCGCCCACACACCCGCCCGAGCCAATCACGAGCCGAGCACGGCTGTGGCAAGTTAGCGTGAGCTACCTAGCTTCTACGTTAGCACCACGGTAGCTGTTTGGCTAGAAAGACACAACAACTAACCATAATATCTCTATAACTACATTTATGATCAAATTGGCACAGACTTGTGATGGTTATGGAAAGTTAAAATTACATTACCCTCTTATACTATTCCCAAGCCTCCAGCTCCGTGACTACTGTGAGCAGCTGTCAATTACAGATGTCAATCATGACGTCTCACCTCCTTTTTATAGCATCAAATAAGTAATTGAAACCAAACTCATCACAAAGATTAACACTTGAATATACACCGGCATGATAAGAACTATCTAAAATTACAGAAACCATCTTTGGTAAAAAATTATTTGACTTTTTAGTTTGGCCTATGTCCCATCCGCTAACATGGAGGGGCGGATTTATGACCTATACTGCAGCCAGCCACCAGGGGGCGATCAATACGTTTGGGCTTCACTTTTGGGGAGCTGTCACGTCGTCCATCTTTATATACAGTCTATGGGTATTACAAGTAGCTTATGGTGTCTAATGTTAGCCAACTTTAATCAGATATTGCTGTGTAACTGACATCATTGAGTCAGTTTGTCGACTTGTATGACTCTTTTCTACTTGTGCTACTGTTATATTACATTTATCATTAGCCCATAATTGCCACTATGGCTACAGTGGCTGCCAGTCAGCAAAGGTTACACAGTCTCTCTTTAAAAGGACACTACCTAGCTATCTTACCATTAAACCACAAAAAATGCAAAAAAACAAAAAAGATGATGCATTCATTCGTTTAAATGACATTAAAAATTAAGACGAGGTTTTGAGCATTTTTGAGTGAAACAGTTTCACATTTGTGATGTAATGTAGTGTTATAATTTAAAAAATAGTCTTCATATGTTGTTGCAGAAAAGCTTTCCCAAAAACAAACAACATTTTCATACAAGCATAAAAGCCAAGCATAAAAAGCTAAATTCGTGAAGCTTGTCTTACAAGCAAATTGCAGCAAAGTCTTATCAAGTCTGTTCAGCGTTACATTCCTCTCTTGCTACACCCAAACAAAGTAAGCAATTTCATCCAGATCAACAGGATAGTCTGTGAGATGCAGCGGCTCCTTGATATCAAATCTCTCCCCCTTGTAGCTTCTCCAGCGGCCGGCAGGGAGGTAGATGTCACGCTCTTGCTTTCCAGGCTCTAAAACTGGGGCTACCATGAGGTCATCTCCAATCAGGAACTGGGAGTCGATTTTATAGGCGGTCTCATCACCAGTGGCGATCCACCACAGGGGCCGTATGATTGGGTCCCCGGTGTCCAGCACCTCGCCAGCCAGCTCCAGGACCCGTGGCGCCACAATACTCTCGTGGAGGTCTGTGTATTTCCGAGCAATTTCTACCACCTCGTTGTCGTATTCCCACGGTGGAATAGAAAACTGCATGGAGGGCATGAAGGCCGACAGCTCCAGCCAGCGGATGTAGAGTTCTCGATCGGGTAACACGCGATTTCCATCTGTTCGGTTCAGATATGCATTCCCTCCGATCATGTCTGGCAGAATGAACTGATAGCCGAGGATGCTGATGGTGAGCACTGTGGGGATAAGAGACTTGAGACCCAACTCGTAGCCCCAAACAGAGTCTCTGTCAATTGGTCTGAAGAAGCAGGAAATGTTCTGGGACTGGTAGCCACTGCGCAGCTCAGCTCTGTCGTTGTAGGGAATGGCCATTTCCGTGTAACGTCTTGTGAAAAAACTTGGGTCTCGAATGGGAGTTCTGGTGCTAAATTTCCACGGTAAGTAGTTAGTCTCCCCTGCGTCAAATTTAAAAGACGTCACCCCATACCTGGAGCGCAGAGAACGCAGCTGGGAGGAAAACCAATCGCGGGCTTCTGGATTTGTGAAGTCCAAAATGCCGCCAATGCCGTTCCACCAGCGCACCAACGCTGGCAGCCGGCCCGTAGGCTCCCGGACAAACAGCCCCCTCTCTACACAAGTGTGGAAGTTTGCTGAGTCATAGTTAACAAAAGGGTGAATCCACAGTGACACCAGAAACCCGTCTGATTTCAGCTTTTGGAACATGGCCGAGGCATTGGGGAACTTTATCGGGTCAAACTCGTATTCTCCGTAGCGGCTGGTGTAGCGGTCGTCTACCTCCAGGTGGCTACAGTTAAACTTATATTTGCGGATGTTGGCCGCATACGCCAAGACTTTCTCTTGGTCAATGTCAGTCTTATGTAGCGCCCAGGTCGACCATATAGGATGGCGAAACATGACTTTGGCAGGCACTTTGTTTGGTTTGTTGAAGTATCTGCGGACCATGTACTTGTGCATTGACGTCACATCCAAGCCCACGCACACTCTGTAGCTGAGTTCAGCACACGGCGCCTCTCCTGGGTCCGGCTTGAAGGGACTGTCGTTGTATCGCGCCTGAAAGGACATGGTCTTCTCTGTGTCGTTCCAGCCGAGGTGGAAAGGCACTGAATTATTTATCTTGATGGCCGTGGCATTGGATGACAGCCAATAACTCTCCAAAATCCCACCAAATTCATTGCGGTTTGAGTAGATGTCACTAGTCACAAAGGGTTTGGGAGGCTGTTGGCCATTAATAGAAATAGGCCAGTGTTGAATTGCTGACACTGCACCACCATACCAGTGTGCCATCGTGTACGTCATGGCATGCTCAACAGGAATGTCAGGAGCCAGTTCCTCCCAACGCACACGGTAGCATTGCACAGTGTCCTTGGGCCGCACTGTCTCAATGAAGAAGTTCAGTTTTCTATCATCAGTGGTGCGGTCACAGCTCAGAATCTCCCCTTCTTTGGAGCACGAGTCCAAATCCAGCGTACCTGACCTGCCAAGATTTAAATATAATCTCATTTACATGCAATCCAACTCAACATACACCTCACATTTCTGTTAAATCACTGAAATGACTGGCATACATTTTTTTATGTATCTTAAATATGCATCATTACGCAAACAAACGTATCCTCATACAACGGTTCGTATGATATCTTACAAAAAGTTATTCCACATTTTTTGAGCGTTTTTCTACGAATGTCCAGCAACATATGACAAATGTCCAACAACCCGTGTCAATTTCCGCTTGTTGCACGCAGTCTTTTCAAAATAAACTTCCGTCTTTACGGGAAACAACTTGGTTAGGTTTAGGCAACAAAACTACTTGGTTCAGAAAAAGATCCTGGTTTGGGTTAAAATAACTACGGAAGTGGTGTAACTTAAGTAAGGAAGTTGCGTGACGAATAAGTCAACGTTGACTTCTGGTTTCACACGGAATAAGAAAAACGCTTTCCTGGGCGAAAGTCTGGTATTTTTTAGGGATGCACCGATACCGGATCGGATCGGATATCGGTCCAATACTGACTCAAATAGCTGGATCGGTTATCGGTGAAAATGGGGCCGATCCATTAAATTCCTGTTTAAATTTTGCCCAATTTGTTGCTGCATTAAAAAAGGTTTACACCTGAATTGTAATTCCTATTAATTTTGAAGATTGTTTTTACCAAGTTGCTGGTGTACAATTTATTATTCACAAAATGATAATTTATGTATTTATTTGTTACATTTTGTTTTACAAAGTTAGGAAAGAGATGTTTAAGTCAAGCCTGATGTTGCCATACACATAAAAGAATGATCCAAGTCACTTCCACACAGTGAGGTATACAGCTTATTAATTAAACACTGGTATCGGATTGGTACTCGGTGTCGGCCGATACCTAAAGCCCAGGTATCGCTATCGGTATCAGGAATGAAAAAGTCTGATCAGTGCATCCCTAGTATTTTTGACCCACCCATTCCCCCCTCCCTATGCAGTGTTTGGCGCTCTTCATACTTTCGGGTTCACGATGATTGATTTTTCTGAAATATATACAAATTACAGTACAGAACAGCCTGCACAAACATAACAAGAAAGACCATTGAAAAATACCAACCTGAAATCCATTCTGAAAACAATAGACCCTCCCTGGTTGCGGATAATGTAGCCATCTTTATTCAGATCCAGGAGCTGAGTCTTAAGCAGCTCAGCTTTGCGTAGAGAGGCGATGTAATAACACCACGCAGTCACTGCTGCAATTACCAGCACCAGGCCGATTACTCCAGCTCCGACTAAGGGTCGAGTGTCCTTGCTGTGTTTCTGCTTGGGGATAACATCTGTAATTGTGCCTCCTGCTCCTCCCGGTACAACTTGGTACATGACTTCAGAGGGCAAATCTGAGTGTTGCTATTCTAAAGAGCATGGAAATGTTTTCCAGGGAACCTCGTTTGCTGCGCTCTGGCCCCGTCGATATGCCTGTTTGCCTGCCTGTCATGAGAGAGAAATAACAAGCTTTGAAAAAGTCAGTGTCTGGGTCTTCATGCAATATTTGCTCTTTTCATAGCAACACTGTTTTTTAAGAAAAAAAAACGTGTTCAAAATAAAACAAAAAGACTGCTTGTACTTGGAGCCTTTGTACAGATCATTCACCTAATATCGCTTTCCAGTTCTGGTTAGTCAAGAAATACTTTACAATCACTTATCTATCAGAGACTGAGATCAGAGAGATTCAGGAAAACAGCCCGGCCAGATCAGCATGAGATGCCAGCCTGTTCCTCAGTCCATCGTGTTTTCTTGTCAGTTCAAAGCCTCCATTACTTTTCTAGCATTGTCTTACATGCTCTGCATTGCCGCACTAAGTGATTCCACAGCACTTAGAGGTATTACGCTGTCAGGATGTAAACTTTAAAGATGTGTCTGAGATTTAACAAAACAAATCTACTGACAATTACCCATAAGAGGATAAAGTGGATGTTCCCAGCGGTAATTCGAACATATGAGTTCAATTGAAAGAGGACTCATTTGTATGTAAGGAAGTGGAGGAGAAGAAAAGGGGATTTTTGGCCTTAAAGCTCTGCCAGTGCTGGGAAGGAGAGGAAAGAATACTAAACTTTGTGCTCCATCAAGCCAGAACAACCACAACTGGAAGAAACCTGGTTCATTCAAGCCAAAAAAACACACATGCGTGTTAGTTTCTATTGCGTTTAGGTGTGACTGTCCCTCCCAGCAGGGATGCAGCAAAAAGTCTTATGGGTAATTAATTAGTTGATGTTAGTTATTGTGGCTTTAGCTAATCAGAATAGATTAGATTAAGGTGCACAGCCGACCGAGGGGAGTTCAGTCCTCTCCAGATTCCCTGTTTGCTGACTAGTCCTAACTGCAATTGACCCTCATGGTCTGAACCTGGCAGCGAGGGTCGATAATAAAAAATGCTTGCTATTAATTAGCAATCTAATTGACTAATTCTGTGTTCAACCACCCTTAGTATGGATTTCTCCCAACAACAGGAGTGATAACATGAGCCCATCATTAATTAACAGAGAACTAACTGTTGGTTCCTCGGAGGCTGCTGGAATTGACCAAGAAAGTCAGGAGAAGATTTACTGTATTTATTTATTCATGTCTTCTTTGTTCTTTTTAATGGAAACGTGCAGGGACGGATGTAAGACCTTAATCGATGACAATCTATGAGTTATGACATTTATCACATCAGGCAGCAGCTTACAATTGTTTTTTTTATTATCAATCAATATTATGATTATTTTCTCAATTAATTGTTTAGCCTGTAAAATTGTAAAAACTGTAAAATATCCACCACAGCTTCGCAGAGCACAAGGGGATGTCTTCAAGTTGTTAGTTTTAATCAACCAAAAGCCCAAAACCCAAAGATATTTAATTTATTAAGACCAGCAAATTAACGCACAATTATTTTCTTTAACGATTAATCTGTCGATTATTTTCTCAATTAAACAGTTAATCTTTTTGTCTATAAAACATCACAAAATAGTGTATTTCCCACAGCTCAATGTGATCTATTTAGATAGCTTGTTTTATTCCACCAACCAAAACCCAAAGATATTCAGTTATGGCGACACAAAGCATCAAATCCTTACATTTGATTATCATTTTCTATCAATTAACTGATAGATTAATCATTGCAGCTTTACAGAAAATATCCACATTTAGAACCAGAGAGGAAGCTGGAGATATTACATTTTTCCTTAAAATTACTTTAACGATTAATCTTTTATCCTTTTTATTATTATTATTTTGCAAATCCAACTGTAATGCAATTAGCTACTGTATATACATACAGTGTATATATAAATAAACAGTCACTATATCCTGATCTGGTTGCTCTGCCTCCTTTTTTTGCACACAATGGCATTCGCAAGATTCCACCGCTCCCGAACAAAAACAACCAATCAGAGCCGAGCAGTCTCTGCAGATGCTGTCAATCACTGCTCGCGAAGCTCAAACTTCTAACTAAACAGTACACTACAAGATGTTTCTGAAAACATTTGAGGCGAGAAATAGGTAGTAACAGGTAGCGACTGACTCTGCGTTAGAGACTCCTTGGCTCTGATTGGTTGTTTTCTGCAGCCGCGGTGGAATCTTTCAAATGCCATTTGGAGCAAGATAAGGAAGCAGAGGAACCTGCTTTTTTCACAGATCATAAGTCTCATGTACTACTGTCAGGATGTAGTGACAGTTTGAGCAATCGTTTTAGCTCTAATTACAATTCTTTCACACAAATAGAGTTTTAAAAGTTTATTTTGTTGTTTTTCATGCATATAGTGACTTTTGTGTACAAAAGTATTTATACCAACAGGTTTTTCTCACTGAAACTGTGTGAAAAGGCAGAAAATGTTCAGACTGGAGCATTTCTTTGTTTATGGTGTGATCAGGGGGGTTCTTATCTGCCACATCAGCTGATTCACTATCTCTTCCGACATGGAGAAAAATAAACAGAGAAGTGCTGATACAGTCGGAAGACAAGTCAGAGAGAGGTTCACTATCTCCAAAAACACACACAGAGTGAGTGAGAGTGTGTGTGGCATGTTGCAGCTGGCTATACTGTAGGCTAGTTATATCAGTCTATGAGTTATACTCTGCTAATAAACTGGAATATTAGCCTATATAAGTAGGCTTAACTTTATTTCTATTGAGAAGGTTCTCATTATATTGAGATACTTGGTCAAAATATTGATAAAGTTTCTCATTATATTGAGATACTTGGTCAAAATATTGATAAAGTTTCTCATTATATTGAGATACTAAGTAAAAATATTGATAAAGTTTCTCATTATATTGAGATACTAACTCAAAATATTGATTAAGTTGCTCATTTTATTGAGATAATAAGTCAAAATATTGGAAAAACTTGCTCATTTTATTGAGATACTATGTCAAATTTTAAGATACTAATTCAAAATATTGATACACTAAATCAACATATTGATAACGTTTCTCATTGTATTGAAATACTAAGTTAAAATATTGATAAAGTTTCTCATTATATTTAAATACTAAGTCAACATTTTGAGATACTAAATCAACACATTGAGAAAGTTTATCATTATATTGAAATATTAAGTCAAAATATTGATACACTAAGTCAAAATTTTGAAAAAGTTTCTCATTAGATTGAGATATTCATTGTACATTTTGCCGTTGACCCAGTGTTAATCTGCACATGACAAATAAAATTGAAACTTGAATCTTAAACTTAAGATACTAAGTCAAAATTTTGAAAAAGTTTATCATTATATTGAGATAATAAGTCAACATATTGAGAGAGGTTCTCATTGTATTGAGATATTAATTGTACATGTTACCATTGACCCAGTGTAAATCTGCACATGACAAATAAAACTGAAACTTGAAATTTAAGATACTAAGTCAAAATATTGATAAAGTTTCTCATTATATTGATAAAGTTTTTCATTATTTTGAGATAGTTTCTCATTAAAATCCCTTACAGTAGTTTGACATGATTTGAGCATGTCAGATTAGCATCAGTCTATGAGTTTTACTAATATAATAATATAATAAACAGGAATATCAGCCTATATATATAAGGAGGCCTACATGGTACAACTTTACAGAGCAACAGTAACAATCTTCTCTTGGGATGTTTCTGAACCAGACTGTTTCATTACTAACTAACTTATTGTGCATATTTCTTACATCAAATAAAAACATGCATACAGTGCATGCAAACATTCGTTTATAAGGTAATAACTGTGCAGAAAAAAAAGTTTTCTTAGCTCATGTATCCTCAACGTGTAGCCCCCATATAGCAGCCCATATTCGGATGCATAGAAAGTTGCTGTGCAAGAAAGTTAACGGAATGGAAATAACCCGGTATATGTGTGAGTAAAGCAGCATGTTATTACCGTTTATGTTTGTCCCGTTTTACTTGCAGCAGTTCATTAGAAGTAGAAGTTTGTTTCCGATCAGCAGCAGCCTCCTCAGCTCAGCAGCTCCAAGCACAACTTGTTTGCAACAGTTCACAGAAAAACACAAGACGCACCAAGGCATGTTGATGCGTATCCGCCTTCTATACGCCCACTGCATCATGGGAAATGTAGTCCAGAGGGTGGGAACAGAGATCTGTTTATTCTCTCATTCAGATTACACTGTTGTTTATATGGAAGCTCATTTCTACCACTGTGATGAAAAAAAATTCCTGTAAGTCATTATAATGAGAAACTACCTCAAAATAATGACTTAGTGTCTCAGTGTTTTGACTTATTAAGTGAAAATACACTAAGTCATGATTTTGAGATATAAGTCAAAATTTTGAGAACTTTTCTCATTATATTGAGATAGTAAGTAAAAAATATTGAGATACTAAGTCAATGTATTGAGATATTAAATATTAAGATACTAACTAAAAATATTAAGATATTAATTTAAAATATTGAGAACGTTTCTCATTATATTGAGATAGTAAGTAAAAATATTGAGATATTAATTCAAAGTATTGAGATATTAATTCAGAATATTAAGATATTAATTCAAAATATTGAGATACTAACTCAAAATATTGAGATACTAATTCAAAATATTGAGATACTAACTCAAAATATTGAGATATGAATTCAAAATATTGAGATACTAATAAAAAATATTGAGATATTAATTCAAAATATTGAGATACTAATTCAAAATATTGAGATATTAATTCAAAATATTGAGATATTAATTCAAAATATTGAGATACTAATTCAAAATATTGAGATATTAATTCTAAATATTGAGATACTAATTCAAAATGTTGAGATATTAATTCAAAATATTGAGATACTAATTCAAAATATTGAGAAGGTTTCTCATAGTTTTTTGAGATGTTAATTCAAAATATTGAGATAATAATTCAGAATATTGAAATACTTAGTCAAAATATTGAGATATTAATTCAAAATATTGACACACTAATTCAAAATATTGAGATAATAATTCAGAATATTGAAATACTTAGTCAAAATATTCAGATATTAAAAAAATATTGAGAATTGTTCTCATTATTTTTTAGATACTAATTCAAAATATCAAGATATTATTTCAAAATATTGAGATATTAATTCAAAATATTGAAATACTATGTCAAAATATTGAAAAAGTTTCTCGTTATATTGAGATACTAAGTTAAAATTTTGAGATAGTTTCTCATTATATTGAGATATTCATTTTACATGTTACCATTGAACCTGTGTTAATCTGCACATGACAAATAAAACTGAAACTTGGAACTTGAACTTGAGACACGAATACGAACACACTGGTTGTATAGCGACACGCAAGTGTGCCAAAAACATGTTTTAAAGAACTGCAATTTGCAAAGGTAGAAAAAAACACATTTCTATTTCTATGGGGACTTGAGGTCTCTCTGTGCTACACAATGTAGTACATTTTGTCTATTATATGATATTATTACTACAAATGACCTATAATAACAACCATCATAAGTATGCAATACCCCTGAGTAAAACCCGCTGTTTTAACCCCCCAAACATGCAATAAAGAAATCCGATATCAAATGAAGAAAATTATCTCTCTAATAGTAGGATAAAATTTTAATGCCACAGACGTACACATTAGGGCCACAGCGCCTCGTTCGATTTGATCACCACAAGCCCCTTATGGGGAAGATCTTTGCTGCTGATTTAGTACTGAATTGTAAAAGTGGCCACGGTGCTGTATGTAGGGAGATAATAGTGGTGAGAGTGCAGCCTACAGTTGCATTATTCATTCTTACACCTTGCCTCGCTGGGTTAATTAGTGGAGAATTAAACAATAGTGAAGCTAACGATCCCCTCAAGGACCTCTGCGGGTCCCCGGTCCCCACCGTGCTCTAATAGTCCTAACGAAGGCACTCAGACACAAACTCGGGGTGTATGATGTAGTGTCCTGCTTGGTAGGGCTTCACCACATGGAAGCAGCTGTAGCACCCGCTGTTGAGAGACCACCAGAGGAAAAATTAGACCTCACTGCTTCTTATTTATGGCACATTTTGTTTATCAAATAAAGTTCAATATGCACCTAAAATCCTGGCTGCTGCCAGAACTTGACCTCCAGTATTGTGTCCGTGGAAAGTAGTGTTGAGGGTTGCTGGTTTGGGGTCTTGTTTGAAGCTGAGCACCTGCGTGTTGCCTGTCAAAAATAATGTCAGAATCACTCAGTTAACGCTCTATAATGCTCATCAGCGTATCCAGTGTTTTCAGGGTTTAAAGCTGCAGTGGGTAGAAATGGAGCAAATATGATTAAAAGAGTTATTTTAATAAAACGATAAATATAATCTGGAAAAAATCATGGGCCTCTATGTCCTTCCGGTGTCCTCCGGTGCTCCTGACGGCATCTGCAAGATTTCACAGACAGGAGGAAAACAACCAATCAGAGCCGAGCTGGAGCCTTGCCGTCCGTCTCTGAGCAGCTGTCAATCACTCGCGAACGCCAATCAAACGGTCAAACTAGGCAGCGATGATCAAATATTAATCAATATTCTATCAAATGTTTTCAGAAACATTTTGTAGTGTACTGTTTAGTTGTAAAATTAGACAGTTTGTGACCCGGCAGCCATGTTGAGAACAGTTGAGGAAATACCAAGTACCGCCCACCAGTCAGAATACAGCCAATAGGAGCGCTCTCTCTGAAATGACCTGTGATTGGCCAAAGTCTCCCGTCACAGGTTAAATTTTTTAAAGCCTGAAAACAGAGCCATGAGGAGGTGCAGAAGTCTAGTTTTCTTTCAGAACACTTGAATTACAATATGCTGAAAGTTTATTATGGAGTTTTTGCCCAGTGATGCCAAAAACGTTCTGCCTACTGCAGGTTTAAAGGCTGCAAGAAGAGGTCAGAGGTCATTCTCTCACCTGAGCTGCTGTGCTGTGAGTGGATGAACAATCCTCTGATAACCCGTTCTAGTAATACAAATAAAATCAGTTAGAATCATTGTGTATTTAGAATCATCTTTGGACCATAGATTAAAGGGATCTCATACTACCTTGCTGGGTTCTTCAAAGCTGCGTGGAGCTTAAATCTAGAGCCAGACGGAGGCTCAGTCAGCTGTAGTTTCTGCAGTCCGTCAGCAGAGGGCAGAGCTGGTACTGTGGATGGGTTGACAGGAGGCATGTGGTTTGGTTTGTTGTCTGGACAAGTCGTAACTGGACTGTGGAATGATATATGTCTGACAGGAGGAAAGAGTGGACGGCCAGTGTCCACAGAGGGCGAGGTCTGTGGTGGTGTGCGGCGTGACCTGTAGTTGGGCTGAAGACTCCAGGGAAACAGAAAATCCTGGAAAGGCAATGAAAAGAAGGACAAGAAGAAGAAGAAGATCAGGGGAACATTGAACATTCCTCTTTACATATACCGTACACAGTAGGGCTGTCATAAAATTAGATCATCACTACACGATTATAGTGGCCAAAAGAATTCCTGATAACGATATTATTGTGATATCTTTTGTAAAGAAAAAAAAAAAGAAAAAAGAAATACATTCATCTTTAACTTTGTTTATTGTGCAATTTTTTGACAAATTAATTACACTCAAAATACGAATGTAGGGAGATAGAGAGAGAGTCTGCAACTATAACTGCATATATAAAATAATTTAAGAGGCGCTGGATTATTTACACAATATTATTATGTGTGTTATTATCATGATATCAGTATTTCATTTTTTAAATATCACGGTTATCGTCAATACCGGTATATCACAACACCCCTAGTACACGGCATCTTATATGTACTTTCTATATATATTTTACTTTCTTTATTCTCGTTGAATAAACCAAAATGATTCCTTTCTCTCAATACTAAATGTAAAAGAGCATTCAGGTTTTAAAATGTCATTTGGATTTTTCCTAAATGTCTTTCCTATTTGTATTATTATCCTTATAATACACTGAATACTTTAAAGTACTTTTTTTTTCTTTGTTTCTTCCCTTTGTGGTAGGGTGACTGTACTCTCTTCTCTGCTCTGCTCTGTTTACTCCATGTGGGGATAAATAAAGAGGCATGGAGGAAGTACTGAATAATAGATGTTATACAGCTTTCACCAGGCACAGGGGGGAAATGTAAACAACCAGCCGCCAATTAATGCTAAATGAAGAACAATAAAGAGAGTGACCCAATTAGGCTTGTTTGACCTTAAATGCACCACAAGAAATGTGTTAAATTGCTTTAGTAACATTATTTGCTAAATTACATTGATTGATACCACTTGCATTTTCTCATTTTCTAAAAAAATTCAACATTTGTCTTTGCACAATCTTATATAATGACTTTATCCCTTTAAACCCATGCAGTCTATTTGGCTGAGCCTCTCTTACCGGCCGGGGCTGGGGGTTGTTCCTGCGGTTGGCAGAGGTGGGTCGAAGTTGTTCTCGTTTCATTGTGCCAGGAGAGGCAAACTGCTCTTTGTACATGGTGAGGTAGAGCTGGGGAGCCATCTTCACTTATTGTCTTACAGTTATTCTCCACTGCTTCTCTCCAGTCTGCCTGAAAGTCATGAACAACCCTCTCCTCCCCTGTCACCTGTTGGCTCCTCCCTTTCCTTCACACTTGTGCATCTGCTGCTTTTTTACTTCCACTTATTTTTCTGCAAAATTGCCTATTACATGTGCTTAAAATGGTTGCTTTGTTGTGCATGCCACCTGTATTGCTGGTATGCATTACTTTTACTGTGTTTAATATATTACAACATAGTATTTGTGCATGCATCAGTAGCTATAAATCCTGCTTGGACACTCATCGACAAATAGATGGTAAAAATGTATTGAGATGAATCTGTATGTTGGAAGCAGAGTCAGGTTGAGAGCATCCTTGCTGAAGCAGAACAACTCTTTGTGCTACCTGAGCACTTGGCCACTAATCCTCCTAAAGCCCCAGGCCCCCTGCAGAGACACACATACCTTGGGTCACTATCCATGACCTACCTCCCTCCCAGAAGCCCTCACAAACTAGCCGGCACTGATCTCAAACACTGAAGGCTCAGCTCCCGGCTGTTTAGCCACCTCGTAGTCACAACAGAATCTTATCAGATCTGCATGACTGGAACAAACCAGAGGAGGGATGGGATTTCTAAGAATCTCCCATCCCTATACCACCACCCAGGGTCACCTCTATTCACTGTCAGCATGCCACATGCAGCATCAATAATTCACCCAGCGCTGCAGGGTGCCTTTGTGTCTCCACCGCTCTCACTGAGTTATCAGTGACAGGAACTGGCTGTTCATCTCGCCGCAGTGGCCGGGCCTTGTTTGACAGCCACGTTAAGCCCAGTCAAATCCATGTCAACAGATGCAGAGCTGAGGGCATGGAGAATCATAGTAATGATGTGGTAGCAACGACCTTCACGGCGGCTCAAATCAAATCCAATCTCTAGTTCGTGTTGAAAGTAGACTTTGATACAATGAGGCAAACTCCTCCTTTATTTATTTTGTTTACTCCTCCAAACAACAAACTCCAGCCTGTTCATAGAAATGCTTTACAGTACAGTGGATTTATGAAAACAATATACATTTCAAAGCAAATGCACACTTTATAAGTTGCGCATGTGATCAGTCTTGTTGCATTGCTTTCATGTGCTGCACAGCCAGCGAGGCAGAGGTCCAATATGTGCAATACAGACTTCAAAGCCCTCCACACAGACTTCACAGTCTTATTCACTCGTGCTTGGATTTCACCGCCGCTTTGAGCTTTGTGTAGAGATAACCAAAATTCTGTAAGAGAAAATAGACAGATACTGTGAGCAGTGGTGGAAAGTAACTAAGTACATTTACTCAAGTACTGTACTTGAGTACAAGTTTGAGATATTTGTGCTTTTTTTTATTTTGTGCTACTTTATACTACTACTCCTATTTTTACTTAATATTTATTATTATTTATACTATATATATTATATAATGATATAATATACAATACATTTTACATAATATAATATATAGGATATTTTACATAATATGATATATATAATATATTTACAAGTGCTGTATATGATATATATTATATTTATATTTATATTTATTATTATTTTATTTATTTTATGTTTATTATTATTTATATTATTATATTTTACTACTTATATTTTATACTACTACTACTACTACTTTATGTTAATACTTTGATTATCAATACAAAATATTATTATTATTATTATTATGATTATTATAAAAATATTGTATTATTATGGATTAAGCTACCTAGCAGTATATAAAGTAATTACAATTAGCTCTACCTTTACTAGCTGCAACATTAAAGTGATGAACATCATTAATGCATCAATAATTATAATCCAATAATATAATATATATCATTCTGAAATGGGCCATTCTGCATATTGAGTAGTTTTACTTTTAATACTTTGAGTATATTTTGATGCTAAACTTTTTTACTTTTACTTGAGTAAGATTTTGAATGCAGGACTTTTACTTGTAGTATATTTTTACAGTGTGGTATTGCTACTTTTACAATACTACAATATTTAAGTAAAAGATCTGAGTACTTCTTCCACCACTGGCTGTGACAAAACATATTATAAAAGTATAAGACATGGTACATGGTGCTATGTGATACAGTATGAATGGAGGATATAAAAGGGTGTATTAACCAACCTGAATGGTGTAGTAAACAATCCCCAGATAAGCAGCAATGCAGCCGCCAAGGAAGAGATCAAAAGCTGCAGGCTTCACTCTGGAAGAAAAAGTGTGTCAGTGTCCAAGTTTCTTATATTGAAATTACCACATGCACAAAATGCATGTATAAACACAGACATATTTACCTGTGCATCACTATTGGTTGGTTCATTTGATCAAAAAAGGTAATATCAGGGTCCCTGTGTGGAGAGATATAGTTCATCATTAGTGATATTGTTGCATTGGGAAGATATTACACAGTATGTGTTTTCTTCTATATATTGTACCTCTTGTCCTGTCGGAAGGTGTGTCTGTGAACCTGCTGCAGGCAGCGTTTGAACTCATGCTCCAGTGAGTTAACCAGCAGGATGTGACTGGGCTCCTTGTCCAGCAGCTGGGTGGCCCGAGGGACAGACGTCAGGAAGGACATCAGACTGGACATACGGCCGTCGTGAAAGTCCTGAATTTAGATTCACAGACAGAAACATGAAGGGAAATGTCTTATGTGCCATCACATAAAACTAAAAGTTATTGTATGTCAAGAAGTCCAAAGTTTTACCCCTGAAAAAAACTAATTTTCTACATGTTACACTCCAAATATATCTAAATAACTGGTGAATAGGTGAATAGGGTAACATTTTTAACTTATAGATATCACCGTGAAAATTCCCCAATTGTTTACTTACATTGAGGCAATTATTTTTTGTATTGTAAGTTTTCTGAAAATATATATATTTAGATATGCACATGAGGCATTATCTCACTAAATATGTACTAATTTGCATACATTTCCAGAACAGAAATCTGAACACTGGATGAAGCCAGGTTCAAATTTATTGTTTCATTTCGTTAACATATAAGAGTCAAAGGTTTTTACAGAGGGAATGTTGGATATCTCTTTGTTTCACTCCATAAATCAGAAAATACTGTCAACAGGCATAACAAAATACATGTTTTTATGAATAAAATATTATATAAATCAGGCTATGAATGATATATGAACAAACCCCTCTGGATAAACCTTCAGAATATAGATAGGAATGAAACTGAAATGCCCTTTAAAGATATCTATTGTAAAATTCCATACATTTTGAAGACGCTGCAGGTGAATGAGGTAAAAATAAATAAATGTATTAGGCAATTATTTTCTGAATTACAATTTTTCTGAAAAGTTGTGTTTAAATATGCAAATGAGGCATTATCTAATGCTAACTTTTGGTGAGTTTAGTAGAAATCAGACCAAAAGAGACAAAGTAGTAAAATAAACACCTATAATAGTGAATTTTTTTCCACTAGTCTGAAAGAAGAAATGTTATGGAAGCAAAATAGCCCAAAATGTCCAAATTGACCAGTGTATGAAAAACAATGTTTTTGCCTGTAGTGTCTCGCCTTTATTCAAATGTGGGGGCATTTGAATAGAATGAAGATTAATAAATAAAGATTGGGGATCTTTAAATGAATCAAATTAACAAACTAAGGTTATTACACAGACCCAGTCCTTTGAAGTTGCCAACACTCTGCAGTGCCTATAAACTAACACCAGAGGTCAGCAATTGTCTTTGTATATTCATCAAAAATATCCAGGAACTCACCAACTGGCCCTTGAAAATCTGCACATCTTTTGGTGAACCCTTGTGGAAGATAATAAAGTTTAATCACACATTAATAACACGCTGATGAAAGATGAAACCACAGTTTATGTATTTGGATACATGCATTCTGCTTTCATGCATTTTGAATCACCTTGTCAGAGAGATTGTACATATAACGTGCCAGTGCTTCTGCTATGATGATGCCGTTACGCTTCATTTTCCTGAAGTCCACTTGTGACCTGTGAGAGGACACAAAGACAACTGTGATGCATCATCTTCTCATATCATCTCATAGTAAACAAGCACCTACAGTAGTCATTGAAGAACCCACATGGTGTCTAGCATGGAGCCACGGAGCTCAGATTTGGAGTCTTCCAGATGAGACAGAGTGAAACTTGGTATCCTGCGCAGGCTGTAGCGCTCATGCTCCCACGCCACTGTGGACTCCACCAGATTGATCTTCTTATGGACCAATCCCATCTTCACCCAGGGAAATCTGGAGGACACCACCTGGTGGGTGGAGTGATCACACATTTAAGTCCATGAAAACTGAGAAAGGCCTACTCTATATTTTGGACCTGGCAGTGAAGTGTGTTACCTCCTCCAGCTGTTGAATGAAGGAGTGCATGGGAGTGTCGGGTTTAGGAGGGCGGGACACGTGCATGTACAGTTCATCATTGTTGGCCAGTGTGTCCAGACACAGAACAAATGCCACATTGTCATGCAGCAGGCTGGACTCTGGAGAAAAAAAATGTTTGGATGAAATAAATCAAACTGGGCTGCTCACGTTCATATATGTTAATGCTCTAGTATGGAGTCATAGGAGTGCCATAAGAAGAATAAATCTATAAAAGAAAATAAATGTACATATATAAAGAAGAATAAATAAGTACATTTAAAAAAAAAAGATTTGAAGGACAAATTTTCACATTTTTCACAGTTGTTTGTTCATTTATTTCTGTATATATTTATTTATATATTTTTTAAATATAGTAATTTATTTTTTACATGTAAACTGCTTATATATTTCTGTATATGTTTTGAAATATATATATTTATTTAGTTTTTGTATATAATTATTATTAATTATTAATTATTAATTTCATTTTTATATAATGTCATATATTTATCCCTTTACTTTTCCGCCATTCTTTTCCCTATTGCTTTTGCTATTCCTTGAAGGCCAAGCTGTCAATCAAATGGCTTTGGGCAGGCTTTCCTGCTCAGGCTGAGCAGTCAATTCCTGCACACATACATTCTATTCTAAATAAAACATTTGAGTTGATAATATAATATTTAATATTATATAAATTACATCACATACATACATCATTTATATGCAAAATATAAATTATGAATATATATATATTATAAATATAAATATATACAGAAATAAATGAACCACGAAATGAAAAACTTTATTTATTATTCTTTCATATTTTATTATTTGTCTTTATATTTACATACTTTTTATTTGTCTTTAAATTTCCACATTTTTTATTTAATTATTTATTCTTTTATTTATTCCTCTTTATATTTCCACTTTTATTTTATTTTTTATGGCACTCCTATGACTCCATACTCTAGATATATATACTTTCCCAAAGCCCAAACACTTCAAGAACAACTCACCAGCATGGTCCAGATTCTCTTCAATCCACCTCTTAGTGCCGAGGAAATTGTACTTTCCTCCTCCGGTTAAGGAGAACATTAAATGATATCTATAAAGATCAAAAAGAAATCAGAAAATTGTCAAACAGTCAAGCATTTTATAGTTGTTTTTTTACCTTTACATGAAAGGAGACAGTTTTTCAGATAATTAATCATAAACTTGTATTAATCGACGGATCTGTAAAACTGAGTTTCTCCACAAAGAATCACACAACTTCTTTAAATCTTGTGTTTACCAGAGATGTGCTTATAATTTCTTGGAAAAAAGTCATTCAGCATGAAAAAGGCATAAAAATCGACTAATCGACTAGACATCTTAGTCAACTAAGACCAAAATGGCCGATTAGTCGACTAACCGACTAAGAGGGGGCAGCCCCTTGAGCTTTGGACACATATAATGACCAAATAGCATATGTTTGGTTATGTTAAGAGGTCCCTCTGTGTGGGGGAATTATAACTCACGGTGGTCTGGTGCTATGGCTGCTATAAAGCTTCTGGAAGAGACGTGCCAACTCTAGCAGGATGGTGACCCCGCTGCCATTAGAGTCTGCTCCATACGACAACCACTGTGTTACACACACACATACAAACATATGCATGAACACAATATTATACTTCAAGTGCTGAAAATTGTGTTTCATCATTGTGATGACTCACTGGTGCCAGCCCGTAGGAATCATAGTGGGCGGTGATGACGATAGTGGGTGCATCCTCTCCGGCTCCGGGAAGCACTCCCTGAAACAAACACCACCAGTTACACAGTGCAGAACTGAACAGTGTCAATCAAAGGCCTTTACTCCTCTGTTCTTCATACTCACCTCCAGTGTGGCGATGGTGTTGTCAGTGATGCCCTTAATGGCAACATTGTTGCTCACTAAGATCTGGAAGGCCGTAGCTGTGACCATACTTCGAAGGACTGCCAAAAATGAAAAACCTCAGTATAGACATGTTGTATTGTTTTTTCAGTTTCTTTATAGTAAAATGTAACATCACCTCTCACGAATATAGATGAGGTCCGGGTGGCTGCAGCTTGCTTGACCTCCTCATACATGCACAGCAGCTGTTCATCCTCAGGCACCACATAAACGGGCATGAGGGTCTCCTTCAGCAAGGCCTCACTCTCACTCACCATGAAGGACTGAGAGGGGGGAAAAGGGATTGTTGGAACTTTCTGTTAGCACACATTGTATTATGCTCTGTGGTGATCATAACACTTCAGCGAGCTGTTACCGAACACCCTGGAGCACTTAGATATGAGATATTATACTCAGAATCCTGTCTGATGGATCAGAGAAGATGCTGTGATTTCTCTCCTTGTTGCCTTGCAGCATGTCCTGGAGCAAAAATATGAGTATAACTTGATATACCTGTACAGTTTCGTGGGAGATACTGGAGATATTTTTAGGCAGCAGGATCATGATGGCAGCAGCGTTTTGCCTCTGGGCCTCCAGGTATCTCTCTGTGTTGAAGTCCGGCACCTTCATGATGACACAGCGACGGGTCAGCACCGGCTCGTCCGCTGAGCGAGCCTCAGCCACCACGATGGCTCCACGGCAACCTCATCAGGCAAATCAAATGAACACAAATATCAACTCAAGCTGTTTAATTTGTTCCTCTGCTCTGTACCAGTGGTGGAAAGTAACTAAGTACATTAACTCGAGTACTGTACTTAAGTACAAATTCTAGATACTTGTACTTTACTTGAGTATTTCCAATTTATGCACCTTTATACTTCTACTATTCCACTACATCTCAGAGGTAGATATTGTACTTTTTACTTCACTACTTATCTGACAGCTTCAGTTACTTTGCAGATTACAATTTTTCATCCCCTTCCTATCCAGTGAAAACCACAGATCTCCAGATGAGTTGATTTTGAATGTTTCTGATAAACTGAAGGATGAAGTGTTCCTTTATAGGTTGAGAAAATTCTCCTACTTCTTAAGCTAAATAAACTATTTAAAAACCCTCTTGGATCAGCTGGAAAATGCATCGTCACAAATGATGATGCATTGCTGTAGATTAAACTACGCAACATTATATAGATGTATATCTACAACAGTAAAATGCAACATACACATTAGTGCTTCAGTAATAATCATCCATCATCATAGACGTATACAGTCTATAATATTGCATACTCCAAATGAAGCCATTATGCATTATGAGTACTTTTACTTTGTGAGATGATCAATGGAGTAGAAGAAGAAAAAACTGTTATGAGTCATGAATCTGCATTTATTTTTCAGACTTTCTTCTAATCTACACTTTTTGGGGAAAATATTGGATAATTTCATCTGTTTGTTTTTTTAAATCAAAGAAGTTTAGAGGCGAAATCTCTCTTTAACAACTCATTGATCTGAAACATGACAAAGGGCCCAAAGTACACACTTATTATGCAAATGTATTACACGGTGACATCACTACGTTACAGAAGAAAAGGCAGGACTTCAAGCAAGGTGTTTCAGGCAGGTCAGGAGCAGTGTTCCTGTGGGGGAGAGTAACTCCCTTTGGCGTGGACTTTGGAGTTTGTAACTTTGCAGACTGTTTACATGCACAAAAAACTATGTAACACACAAAAGGAAAGGGAATCAGCACAGAAGCACCATACGTCCTCTTTAGATTAATCTTTAACAATGCATTGTATTGAATAAGATTATCATATGTTGTTTTGTGTAAAGTCTTAATCTGAAAACTACAGCTGTCAGATCAATGTAGTGGAGTATAAAGTACAATATTTTCCCCTGAGATGTAGCGGAGTAGAATTATAAAGCAGAATAAAATGGATATACTCAAGTAAAGTACTATAAACATTACATAAATGTACATAATTACTTTCCACCGCTGGAGGTGAGGTGTACCTCTCTGAACTTACCATGCTTTTGTTGTACCAAGTTGTACTGTTGCATCCTGTAGGCTGTGAACTCATAGGAGGAAACAGCGGGGAGAGCAGAGCCATGCAGACGCTGGACACAGAACAGCAGCAACAGCACGGCGGCGACACGCAGGTCTCTGAGCAGCATGATGTCACGTCCTGCCTGCGTTCTGTTACGGCCTCAATCTATGAGGGAAGGCTGATGTTACAGTAAGATACATTCAAGGCCAGACCATAGTCTCAACCAACCTGGACTTCCATAAGGAGGCTCCCACAGTTTACAATAATACTCTCTAGCTATAACCATGAAGTCCTCTATATATGTTCTACTAGCATCATTTTATGGAAATGTTCCTCACCTGTCTCCCAGCGGTCCTGTCTCATGAGCCTTCGTCTTCCTCAACTTCAATGCGACTCCTTGCAGCGTGGACACAAACTAGCTCCTGCTCCTCTTCTTCTGTAGGTAAGCCACCATTCACCATCTGCTCCCAAGGGATCAACTCAAAGCTAATCACAAATACCCAACCCCCCACCACTCACACTCACTACTCCTCTATCTATCTATCCATCCATCCCTCCTCCCCATCCTCTCTTCAGTAACTTCTGTAGATAATCACACATCACCAGCAGAGACTCTGTGTGGGAGGCAGGCAGGCAAACTGTTTCATATAGGAGCTATTAGTTTCATCTCCTGCAGGGACAACAGTTTGAAGCAGTCTGAAGAGCTGCTGGATCAGAGCGCTTGAGAGTGGACTGAGGCTGCATAGAGACTTTACCACCTATAATCACACTGTCTATGTCACTGGTTCCCAGCCTGGGGGTCCCGACCCCCACTAGGGGTCACCAAAGCTTCACAGGGGGGTCGTGAGGCCTTCTTGAATTTATGGGGTGTGTCCTATATCTCTGGATGTCATTCCTTTCTGTGAAGAAAACTAAAAATGAAATTTAGATTTTTTAAAGTTTGGATTATTATTTAAGATATAAACTGGATAAGGACACGGTGAAGACCTGAACACAACTTATACTCACAGACCCTCGATGGCCAAGCATCAGGGAGAAAAAACAACACTGAATTTGGCAAAAAAAAAAGAAAAAAAAAAAGAAGCCTATTAAGTATTTATGATTGTTAAAAATAAAAATAAAATTACACACTACAGAGAATTGTATTAAAAGTCCCTAAAACTAACAGGAAAACTCATCTCTGATGTAATATTCACAGGAAATAATCTGCTCAAAATTCATCCATATTGCTCATTTTACACGAACTTCCTGCAGTTATTGCGTTCACAATCAGTTGTTCTGTACTGTTATTGTTATGCATTGAATATATTAAGAAATATCTATATAGGTCAAAAGGGGTCCCTTAAGGAAAAAGGTTGGGAACCTCTGGTCTATGTATCGGTGAATTGTGTGAAAAAAAAGAAATGGCAAAACAAAATGTACAAAAGAACCGTACAGAATCACACGGCGCCATCACATTTCAGATATCTAATATTTATTTTTTGATATGTTGCACTATACACAGAACTTTGACACTGTTAAAATCTAAATGGAACCAGTTCACAATCATCATAATAAGCACCTGACAAATAATAATAATAAAAAAGCATCTGTCTGCGTATTAATTATTTCCCATTCTTGACAAATAAATTAAAAACACACAACTGCAAAATAAATAGCTTCTGTTACAATGCATTACTTTAGACTCTGAACTCTTAGTGAAGCTGCGTGAGATGACTTTGGCCGGGAGCGGTGCACGCGGCACAACTGCGACGGCCTGCGTGTGAATCAATTAGGATGATGTGAATGTTAGGAAACAAAAATCAGCACCGTAGTCAATTACAGTCAGTCGCTCAGTGTTAATGTTAACTGTACACAGCTACTGGTCCAACATCAGCCAGTAGCTGCATTAGTGACATATCAACTGAAATACTGCTCTATTCGTGTATTTTTTTTTTCTACTTAATGCAATTCATTTTATTATCTACACACTTGGCACCTTATTTGCAAATGAAATGTAACCTTTTCTTTATTTTTGTAACTCAAATGCAAATGCATTGAGGCTCTATTATCAGGTATATCATTAATAAGAGAAAGGAGATGCCCTCTTACAGGTTTTTCTCGCTTTTAGTTCTGTTTACTCTCCACATACGGCACTATTCATTCCTTTGACCAGAGCAAAAACTTCCTTTCTTCACCATGGTTACATGTATTCTTGCGGATCTCTCACCTCTCCAGACAAAACCAGCTCTAAGAGATGCAGTCATTACACTCTGCATCGACAACATGACTTTTGCTGTGGTCCTTTCTGTACGGATTTTCATTCAAATGTGAAACTTCCAAGTTGTAAATGTGCTAACAAAATCAGCAGAGCGTCAGTTGTGAAAGAAGAATGTAATGTTTCCCCAAAAACACTGCAACACATCCATCAAGATAGACTTGTTCACAGATGCACACAGTATTTCAGAAGTTCAGAATTTCACATCCTGATCTCAAATCCCTCGTTCATGAGTCAACAGAATATCCTGAATGGTACCATGAGGGAGTAAGTAGTGCACACATACTTAGAACTGTAGTTATATTAACTGACATAAGAGCTTATCTAGGTTTAAGTTATGTTAAATAGAAAACGTTTTTCAGGTGTCATTCTGGTCAAAGTTGTTTTGGGAAACCTGATCTTCCACCGTCATTTGTTTCAGATTCACATGCAAGTGTCTTTTTTTAATCATCTACTAGAGAACAGCTGATGTCTGTAGGGCTCTAGGGATGTCTTTAGCGTGATGTAAACATGACAAATAAACAGTATGCACTTCCTAACAGCAAGGACTACTTCCTTTTCAACATCATGGGAAACATCCAGTGGCATATAAAGCATCGACAATACACAGCTGTGTCCGGTGCTACATATACAGTCCCCAAATCAGATCAGACAAATGAGATTATATTAAAACTCAAGGTGAATATGCGCAAATACACTTAGAAAAAAAAACTTGTCATTTTTAAATTAACAAAAAGAAAATCCCATTTCATTTCCATCTAGGCGATATGGAATCACTTTATAGACATTCTTCAGAACAGGTACAGACAAAAGTGTACAACTTTCTATGTATTTGCACATATTCTAAGCCTCATATTATTATTATTTTGTAAGCACATTCACTGGTGGTGACTGCCTTTGTGCTCCTCTTACGTCGGGACTAACGTGGACAAACACAAAGGAAGTATACGCACTAACTCATGAGCTGTTTCTGATATTACAGCGGGTGAACCTAAATATTCCTAACTTGATGTTTTTAAACATCACATAATGTCTCATCGGCACAAGGATGTGTTTAGAGGTCGATAAAAACCAATAAATCATCTGCACGAGCTGGTCATTAGGACACAGTGTTAACAGGCAACATGCTATTTTGTTTTCAGCTTCTTTTAAATAAATGAATATGAAACAGTTAAGCAGCACAACCTCGGTGTAACAGACAAACTTGGAAAAGAAATGACTCCCATAGTGTAAGCGTTAGTGCTTCAGCACTACTTTCTTGGACATATTTAGACACATACGCACGTCATTTTTGACACTTATATACACAGGAAGACGAAGCAGACTGGCTGAAAGAAATGAGAAAGAGAAAAAAAAAACAATGGCCACTACAAAACTTCCTATCTCTTCTTGTTCATTGAATCCGACGCCGTTAATGACACACTAGTAGAAGAAGGAGACTCCACTGTCACGGTAATGACACCATTTCAGCTATTTATTCGAGTTCCCGTTGACCGATTTCCGTTCTTCCACGATGACGCGCAATCCCTCGTGGTCCTCGTAAACCAAAATATCCACAAGCGTGAGACGGAAGTCAAACGAAGAAGAAGCAAAAGTAACATGTTTTCCTTAGAGGTAAAGTTTCTGCCATCGGTCGAGCAACAATGCAGAAGTAAGATGCACAGATCCAACCATAGGAGGAACGTGCATGGATACTGTACATATTGACTCTTTTCTCAAGACTTGATCTCCATTTCTTAATTTAGCATTTAGAAACCCTTGTTTTCCCTTTGTGCCATTGCCAGCCGATAGTTTTTCCTCCTTGCTGCCTCTCTGGTCAGTAGTTGGCCTCAATGCAGGTGGCAGGCAGGAGGATTTCTTTTTTTTGTGTGTGGGGGGGCGGGGGGGGGGTGGTGCTACTGGATTTGACAGGCTGTGGAGGAAGCAGCCTGGCAGCACATGCAGGTGGGGTTGACTGCTTTGGGGGGGATCAGATCCAGGTCCTCGTCGTCCGGGATCTCGTCGAGCCGGTACCCATCCTTCAGGAGCTGGATGTTCAGGTCCTGGTTGATCTGCTGCGGAGGTAAAAGAGAGGAGACACAGTATCAGCAGAGCTTCATGACAATTTTGACAAATCCTTCCAGCTACGAACGACCTTGTTAGTTGAATTAGTCCCTATGTTGATTCTAAAAATCGCACTATAGACGTTGAAAAACATGGTGATCCAAATGGATTAGATTGTACAGAAACAGAAGGCAGCAACATATAAAGTGCAGGCAGGGGATCGGCGGCAAAACAAATAGAAATATTTCTAGTCTAAGAGGAAGAAATGAAGAGGAATTTGGATGAGAATTATGGAATAAATCACGACAGATGACGGACTATGAATCCTTTAATGGGTGCACATATACCTGGTGTGACAATGGAACTGGGTGATCAGGTTGTGATGTTTGTGGGTTCACCAAATGACGCTGTGAAACAGTATAATGCGTGCATAGATACCTGGTCCCTCAGACATCTCACCTCGGCTGAGGAGTATCCTGATGAGGAGTATCTGGACATGTCGAAGTCATCGTCACTGAAAGACAGGAGAGGTCAGCAGTTAGACACAAGCGCCTCAAAAGAGTCAGAATTAGTATCGACCCACATCTATGGGGCTTACAGCGACCGATAACGCCTATTTAATAGCCTGACAACATTCTAATCGGCTGACTCCAGAGAGTCAGACTTTTACAGACCGGTTAAAATCGAAGCAGCAGAGGTCGGGATATCCTGACTTTTAGTCCACGTACAGGTCAAGCCTAAAAAAAAAAAAAAAAGCTGGATCCTACATTTCCCATAATGCAACTCTGTGAGCTCTTTCGTAATATGCTTCCTGCCTGGTAAATGTCCACGTCTTTCAAACTCTGTGGTCCCGGTTTGTAATGCAGACTTTCTGTTTTAAATTTGTAGTCTCTATCGGGGTTATTTTTTTATTTATCTTTTTTTTCTGGTTTCATAGCAGTGATTTAAAAATATATATATATTGAAAAAACATTCAAATGTACAAACATGTACTCAACATAATGTTACAGAGACACAAGGATATTAATTTAAAGAAATAAATCAAAATAATAATGATAATTTAAAAAAATAGAATTTTAAATAAACTTTTAAAAATTATAAGGAGAAAAAAAAACATACATTCTTCTTCTTTAAATCTATTTTATTTATTTATTTAATCTATTATTTTCTTATATATGAAAAATCTCCACCAGAGCCACAGAAGGCATTATACAGTACAACTGTTTTCACAGGCTGAGTAGTAGTACACCTCATGTCCCTTTAAAAAGACAATTTGCTGCAGTCTTTTGATTCCTATGGAAAAAATTGGCTTTATTAATGATATACTGTAGCACATGTTCAACAACATACAGGACACTAACAACCTTTTTTTTTTTTACATAAAATGTGACCTATCTAAGGAGTAGTGATATCATACTAATGCAGCGAACAGGCTTTTTCCTCCAAATGAGTCTCCCTTTCATACACTGTAAACAAACAGAACAGAGCGACATTGTGCAAAGGGCTCTGCACGTGAATCTGAAATGTGGACAATAAACAAACGGGCGTCCTGTGTGGCTGTGTGAGTCAGAAAGCTTGTCAGAGGGTGTGTGTATGATGCAATACATGATGTAAGCGTGGTTGGTGCTCGTTTCACATGAGAGTTTCCCTCTTGTCGCAGCATACGGAGGGCACAAAGGGTGGGACTCATCTGTGTCAAATGCAGACCTGCTGGTACTGTACAGGGTGGGAGCGAACGCTCGCTCTGAGCCGCTTTTCCCCGTCCAAATCCTCCTCACCCCGCTATCCTCTAATCCTGCGCCCTGGGAGAGGCTTTGTCCCTTTTTAGGATCCCTTCTGTTAAGAACTCTCTCAAGTTGCTCTATGGATTAATGCAGCATCATGACAGAATGAGACCTACAAAAACTTTTAGGTCGACCTCTTCTAACCGTGCCATGTTTTAGTGTAAATAATATACATACCTGTCAGTGTCCAGTGCTACCAGGGGCTTCTCATCTGGGCTCTGGTCTAAAGAGGAGTAGCCTTTGTTTGGCACCACCAACCTGAAGATGAGCACAGAGAACGAGGCAGAACACAAAGACGACACGCAGAAGAAAGAAGAAGAAGAAACTTGAACAACAAAGGTCTTTTACAATTTTAGCCGAGCAGTACAATGCGTTCTCTCTGAAACACCCACTCCAAACATTTCCAATCATGTAAGACAGGAACAGGATAATTGTCTGGCATCCTTCTTACAGGCCACAAGGACACAAAAATTGGGGCTAATCTGTAGCGTTCAGACTGCAGGCGTTTCTAGATTATCTTTCCCCCTCGGAGACTCGGAGTCCCGACCAGTCGGTATAGCCTTTCTTATATTTCCACTAATCCACCAGGGAGTGGGATTAGACAGATGAGCCAGTAGTCAATGTTGTGGGTTGTACCGGGTTCATGCTCTAACTCTTTTATCACCATTCGCACTCACAAAAACATCCCCTTCTCTAAAAATCTTTGTTGTGACATTAAGAAGTTTGATGGCGTCCCCCAGCAGCAAATAACGCCTTCAGTAGCACGCCGAGCAGAGAGGATACACAAACATATTGCTTGAGATGCTAATTGATGCAAAGTGTAACATTTGTGGTGGAGTTGGGTCAACATAACAGGAAACAAAGTAGGCAGTGGGAGCTGTTTTACCTTGTCCTGGCATTCTTCTTAGGTTGTTGATTGACGGGACTTCCCACGGTGCCATTCTTCACTGATCCCTTCCTGGCGAGGTCCCTCTGTTTCTCTGGGCAACCACAGGGTGTGATGTCATCAGTAGAAGCATCAATAAACTTCAATTTCATTACCGTCAGTTGCAGATTTATATGATTTTGTTTGTTGAAAATAGTAATCAAATGTGTTCAAAACGAAAACAGGCTTTTAGTGATTGGATCTGCTAAACAGCATAAAGCCTTTATACAGTAGCCAGCAAAGGCAGGACCTTTAATTCAATTTAGGGGGAGACACCCCAGGCAAATAGTTTTTTATACACTTGTCAATACAATCTTTTAGCTATTTTGCTTCCATGTCTTTTTTCAGTGGAAAGCAAAATACACATTTAGGTGTTAATTTAACTAAATTTTGTCTGGTTGCGTCTGTAGATTTCTCCTAAATTCACCAACAGTTACCATTAGATAATTTCTCATTTACATATTTAAATATAACATTTCAGAAAACTGGTAAAACTTCTGTTGACAGTATTTTCTGATTTATGGAGTGATAAAAAAGAGATATTCAAAATTCTGTCTGTGTTAACCTTTGACTCTAGTACGTCAACAAAATGAAACAAGAATTTTGAACCTGGCTTTAGCCAATGATCAGATTTCCGTCCTGGAAATGTATGCAAATTAGCACATATTTAACAAGAAAATGCCTCATTTGCATATTTATCCAATTGCCTTATTTGCCTTAATATAAGTAATCAACTGGGGAAGCTTCATGGTGATATCTATTAGTTTCATTTTTACCCTATTTACCTATGTCTCCCCTTAAATGTGCTTTAGAGCAGTAGTTCTCAACCTTTTTCATGTCAAGGAACCTGAATTGATACAAATTAGGTCACAGCCCCCAGTTGATAATATTTGCTTCACGGACCTCCATAAAAAAAAGGTTGGTTGTTATGATTAGTTGTCAACTACAGTTGAGGAGATAACTGCGGAGGAAGTGAAACCTATGATCAGAATAGTCACTGACTCTTACTCACGAAGAGTGAGTGATTAACCCCATTTTTTTGGGGACCCCCTGGAACTCCTTCAAGGACCCCTGGGGGTCCCCATACCCCTGGTTGAGAACCACTGTTTTAGAGGATGTCATCCTTTGACAAAACTGAACATTTTGGAGATATTTACTGGTGTTTCAGTTTCAGGAAACAATTATTTTTCAGCAAGTTTATTTTTGGAACAGAGCCTTTAGGATTAAATAAAATGAGGAATGCTGAGTTTGACAGAGGCTTTCGCAGTGTTGTGGCGGCACAATAACGGAGGAAGCTCAGAGATGGTCTGGCACCTCTGACAGCAGAAGTAAATTGCGATGCTGGGGAATATAATTTCACTGACATACAATGCTCTTTGTAAATATGCTCCTTGTACTGGATATGAACTGAACAGAATGTTTGTGCTTATTTTGCCCTTTCATGATGCCCTAACACAAATCTACATACAGCAGCAGCCCATGGCCGCATTTAGTTCACAAATGTGTTAAAGGAACAGTTTGTAACATTTCTGGGGATCTATAAGCAGAAATGGAATATAATATTCATAATGTTTCATTATAAGCCAACTGTTGAAACTTGATTATAAAATGTGAAGTCATGTATTGATTTGATACCTATTTGGACTTGCAGTGGTGAGGGCTTGTAGTTCATGGCCACGGTCTCTCCCTTGGTGTCAGGGTCCGCCTCTGAGGTGGAGGATTCTGCTGGGTCCTAGAAAAATAAAAAGACGCAATGCAGAACACATTAGCTTTGATACAACTAAATAACAACCGTAGACAGTAAGAAGTGGACGTAGTCACAGTGATGTCACCCATTGGTTTGTGAATAAAACATTTTTAGGCAACCAAAATGTTACAATTAACTTTCATGAACTGAAAACACACTGTGAAAGAGTTAAAGTTCTTAGACGAAAACAGGGACAACTCCCAGACTGTGGTAGCGAATCACAAGGTGGCCACGCCCTAGAGCATACCCTACTTTATGGTCTATTTGACTCTAAATGGGACCATAATTTACTAAATGAACATCATGATATATTGAAGAAGACTTGAAACTAGCGATTGAGACCATAAACTCATATTTACAATGTTTACTGAGGTAATAATTCAAGTGAGAAGTAGGCTCATTTTCTCATAGACTTCTATACAATCAGACTTCTTTTTGCAACCAGAGTAGTCCCCCCCTTCTGGCTATTAGACAGAATGCAAGTTTAAAGGTCCCATATAATGCTCATTTTCAGGTTCATACTTGTATTTTGTGTTTCTACTAGAAAATGTTTACATGCTGTAATGTTAAAAAAAACCTTTATTTTCTTCATACTGTCAGCCTGAATATGCCTGTATTCACCCTCCGTCTGAAACGCTCCGTTTTAGTGCATTTTGACGAAATTGCAACAGAATTGCATTGCTAGGCAACAGCTTGGGTCCATGTGTACTTCCTGTCAGCTGATGACATTAACATACAATACAACCAGGAATAAACTGGGACACATTTAGAATGTTTACATTTAAAATTATGTCAAGGGTCTAAATATTGTATATTCGTGACATCACGAATGGGCAGAAATCATGACAGCTTGTTTCAAATGCAGTTTCTGAATACGGGCTGTGTGTATTTCCCTTTGGATTGAGTGTTTCGATACTTTCACAGTATTTATTTAGGACTTAAGCCTGCTTTATATTAAAAAAACATGAAAATCTCACTTTTTTTATAATATGGGACCTTTAAGGCATTTCAGCATTGGCTTCACTTTTCAGACACGGAGGTAGCCCACTGATAACAACACTAACAACTAACATGTGATATCTAATTTTATTACAATTTCATATATCTCAGATAAATATCCCAGGGTCCTGTCTCTTCACAAACTGCATTGTTTGCTAATTCAGTAGCTGACAGGAGATAAGCTGTTTTCTAGTAATACAATTCAAATCAACTTGTGTTTTACTTCCACTGGGCATCTGAAACTGAACACAGCCCTGAGGGCAAAATCCACTCCGTACTGAGAGCAACCCCCTGATTTATCACCAGGCTATAGCACCGGCCCACATAGCCCAGAAAATCAGCTCTTTTTTTAGAACCTGCTTGTGTCCAATACCCTGGCGAGATTTCCCAAGCCTATATGTGTGCTACTATAGCCGCCGCCTGGTCCGCAGCATCAATAGGCTTGAGTGTTCTGCCTATGTCGCTGGCTCCGTCTCTTTTATGTGTGAGCGGCGATGGCGTGGGGAGGAGGCCGTGGGAGAACAGAGGGGGCTGCTGTTGGAGCCACGGTTTCCCCGAATTGAGAGAGGGGAGCTGGGCTGCGCTTGGCCTGCTCTGCTGACAGAGCTCCACATTATGTTGATCCTACAGGCCTCCCCTTGTTGCTCTCTAAGGGTCTCCACAGGCCACATGGACGAAGGCTACCAGCCATTTGGCTCTCAATAAGTCTGTATTCTCTCCAGAGAAATGGCTGCTATATTTAAACCATCCTCCAAGCGATTAAATAACTGGAGCTGAAACTTCATATTCATATAGGCTCAGACCACTGCAGTATGCTACTTGTATAAATATATTTTAATAACGCAAAATAAAATATATAATCAAAGTGTTGGGTGTCAAAAAGACACATAACAACTCAGGCGTGTTTATACTTCATAAAAAAGTGTCTATAAAGATTGCAGGGGGATTGAGGGGGATTACAAAATAAATAGGTCTAGACACAGATATGACAAAATCTATTTCATCAAAACCCTTTCATGGTATTACTACAAAAATGCTATATGAATTTAGGCCAATTCCATGAGACCAATAGAGCTTATCTAATCTCACAGGGCCTGATAAAAAATTCATGGAGTATTTAGCAGGGACTGTGAGGAGCTTATTTTGCATATCAATTTTCATGTAACGCATTCAAAAACAAGCTGCCAACAACAAAAATGTGGTAAAGCAGCAAAACACAGCACGTTTATGTAGATACATGTAGTGTCTGGATAGTGCAAAGGCAAAATTAAGGCATGAATTGACATTATTATCATCAGAGCAAAAGGCTAATACTGTCTCCTTTATATGGTTCTCATTGTAATCATCTCTTATTGTGAAAGAAAAATATCCTCCTTCCATTTCCCCACTTTTTAAACTGCGATATACTACGGCCAAATACGCCTTCAATGCATCAAACAGTCTCCTTCTCATCTGGCGATGAAACGTTGTTCATTTAGCTGGAATAATTAATGAGAGCTGCAACAGTGACTACGGTATGCACACACTAGTAGGAGCAGTGAAAGCACAGCACACAGATGAGGCATTCCCACCGTAACAAGCACAAACACGAGCTCTCTCTGTTCTGTGACAGGCCCTTCCCTCGGATCATTACGGCTTACCCACAGGATCCTTTTTTCATTCTTGTTTTTCACACGTCCCTTCCACCACGGACAGATACTGTGATGAGGTAGGGTCACATTGTCTGTCAAGTAAACCCCCTTTGAAATGTTTCAGCAGAGCTGGCAGTGAATAATGAGAGGGATTCTGGCATTAAGCTGCCTGTGACAGAATTCACAGCCACTTCTTGAATATAAGACGCCTAAATTACTGATAGCAACTAGCGGGTAGCTCACAATAAACAAGTTTAAACTCATTTTAAAATAGAGCAGCTTACACTATATCAGTAAAGTTTGGCCTAAAGAAATGTTACCAAAAGTTCCCAAACCGAAATGCAATGCAAAATAAGTCCTTTATATTCATGTGGTATATTATTATTACCTTAATTTGCTGAAGAGTCAGTCACAACAGTTAGCTGAATAGGGTTGTAACAGTATGAGATTTTAACGGTATGATAACTGTCTCAGAAAATATCACGGTTTTATTATTATTATTATTACTATTATTATTGTTTGTTATTGTTGTTGTTGTTAATAATAATAATAAATAATTGCAATTATTATTATTGTTAGTTACAATGACCCTTAAAGGAATGAGAGCAGAATAATAAACCAGATAAAAAATATAGCATGCAACTATAATATGTTAAAACTAAAGCATGTTAGTTTAGATGTTAGCACTACTATAGCATGTAATTAGCTACTAAATGAAAAGTAACATCAGCTTTGAGCTTTTAAATGAATGTCCTATGATCATTGACAATTAACATATACTGTAAGTGCACAACAGTGCAGCCAGACTTCTCCAGACTATCTCACACACACACTTATGTCCGTTTTTTCAATACCGTAGATAAGCAAATGTAGACGGTATGATAAGCACCATCTTTCATACCACAGTATACATTGATATACCGTTACAACCCTATAGCTGAAGAAGGCCAAAGCCAGACAGGCCATACATTAAGAGCCTACACAGCAGTTCCTGTAAAACACACATGAGTGCTGACAGTCACTAACAAATGATTACGACCTGGCCTATGACATTTTGGGTGAAACATTTTTGATGTATTGAAAGTCAAAACGAGGCCAGTGACTCTGACCTTCAACATGCATTCACTTACACCTGCACTCACGCACAAAAAAACATGTGTACTCTCATACACATATAAATGAGATGACCTCTTGTAGTGCATCAGTTTCATCATCCTGTCCTCTCAGACTCCTTTACTGCCTCTGATGATGAAGAGCCACAAGGTTGCTGATGCAGCACAGACACCAAGCGATTGGTAGGATTATACATCACGGCCCCCGACTGTCCAATAGCAACGTGGGCTGATACATCAGGTGACCGTTGAAACAGTTGCATGTTATCCTTATGAACTGTCATAGTTAGATTTAGCCTATACTGTAAGCATTCTCAAATGTCCTTGTGTTTAATGATGGGCCAGTTTGTAAAAGACTAGTTATTGGGATATAATTTTTCACTCAAGAAACTAATTTCAGTTAAGGGCAGATTAAATATAATTTACAAGTTAACATTCACATTGAAACATCTTTGATAATCACATACAAACACGCACACATCTTGCCTATTATTGTTGTGTTTTGTTTTTTAATAGGTCTGTTTATTTAATTTTGTTTATTATTAGTAGTAGTAGTAGTAATAGTATTATTATTATTATTATTATTATTATTAATATTAATAATAATAATATTTTAATATGGGGATTATTTTATTATACTTGATATTATTGTTTGTTTCCTTAACAAAAAAAAGATGAAAAATGTCTTTCTGTACTTTTGTATACAAAAAACATTTTGTATTAATACTACTAACTAATAAACAAAGTGAAAAAAAAATCTTTCATAACAGAAAATAACTCTAAATTCTATGAAAAAGCATATTCCATTATGTGTAAGGATCATTGCATGGGTGGAATATGGTAATCAAAGATAATCCAAGGCACGCTGCAGGGTTTGTGCAAAACTAAAGTGCCTTTATTTTACATGACAATATGTATTTAAAATGACCAACGGGTTGTGACTGACATGGGTCTTCAGGGTCATTTTAAAAACAAATTGTCATGTAAAATAAAGGCATTGTAATTTTGCATAAAACCTACAGAGTGCCTTGGATTATATTTGAGGGAGACTTGCATTTTATATTTTTTTTTGCGACCATATTCCACCCATGCAATGAGCCCTTCACAAAATGGAATAAGCACAGCACACCTGACGGATCCAAAGAGCACCTGTACCGCATGTGATCAACACAAACACCCAGCGGCGCTTCGACTCCATTGTCTTCTATAAAAAGCTGTTTTATTTGTGTGAAATTCATTCTCAACAAGGAAACAGGTGCCAAGTGTATTCATGCGGTTTAGGAATCACAATGAAGTTATTAGCATTAAAATGCACGGCCGTGTGCGCCCCTGCTACTGTGGTTCTGACACAATCAGTCATGGTCTAAAATGTAAAGTGAGGGACTGTTTCAGAGGCTGGAAATGCAAAAGAGAGCAGGTAACATTTCCACAATGTTGTTCGACTATGGCATGATGATTACTAAATACTAGGGCTGTCAATGGATTCAAATATTTAATCGCGATTAATCGCATGATTGTCCAATTTGTGATTAATCACAAATTAATCGCACATTTTTTATCTGTTCAAAATGTACCTTAAAGGGAGATTTGTCAAGTATTTAATACTCTTACCAACATGACATGCTTTAAGCAGATGTAAGTATATACAGTATGTTGTGTTGGAAATCAATTAACAACACAAAACAATGACAAATATTGTCCAGAAACCCTCACAGGTACTGCCCTAACATACAAAATATGCTCAAATCATAACATGGTAAACTGCAGCCAAACAGGCAACAACAGCTGTCAGTGTGTCAGTGTGCTGACTTTATGTGATTATCATAAAGTGGGCATGTCTGTAAAGGGGAGACTCGTGGGTACCCATAGAACCCATTTTCATTCACATATCTTGAGGTCAGAGGTCAAGGGACCCCTTTGAAAATGGCCATGTCAGTTGTTCCTCGCCAAAATTTAGCATAACTTTGGAGTGTTATTTAACCTAGTATGATATGGTTGGTACCAAAGGATTCCTTAGGTTTTCTAGTTTCATATGATGCCAGTATCTTCACTCTAGCTAACAAATTGAAGTGTTATTATCGCGTTAACTTTGACAGCCCTAGTAATTACATGAGGTGATAAGGAAGAGTTTTAGGACACAAGCTGACCACCGACACACTGCAGCCACAATCCAAGCCTCTCTTATATTGGATTCAATCCCACAGAAATCTCACTGGATGAAACATGAGAGCAGACTGATCAAATCTTCATAAGGGGAAGGCAATCGCTGCTGCATAAAAAGGGAGACTTTCTGTACCAGAGAAAGTATGTTCTTCTGTGATTTCTGCTAGAGTTTTGTAGCCTCAGGGGTAGGAGGGCTGGTGCGATAATGAACAGTAGAACTTGAGGCTCTGCTTTTGCCTAAACCCCTCAGGCAAACACTACAAAATAAAAAGGGGACAGCTGTTTGAGACTGCTTTGTTTTAAGAGTGGTGAACAAGGCTGGTGTATTAAAGCTATCCTTGGTAATAATGACTGCATGCGGATATTTCTTAGGAAACCCAGGTGGTGTAGTGCAAGCGAGCTGTTCTATTATGCAGGTGTCAACACTTTCCAGGCTCTGCTGAGAAACCAGATGTATAAATGTATATGTCGGCTAAATGATTCTCAGAACGCCATTATTACATGCTACTGTTAAATCCTTGTTTTAGTGTTATACGATACCAGTCACCCCTGTGGAAACATTGGTATAACTGTCTTTTATAAAAAGTGGCAGTTTCTATTTTAATGTATGTATTGTTGTTTGTGTTGTATGTTTTTTTTAATGCACTTCGAGTCTGTCAATAAAGATGAATTGAATAAGCTGAAGTGCTGAAATAAAATCTCAACTCAGAATGAAATGTAGGGAATAAGAGCAGTAAGTTATTGGTGGCCATGATTTATCATTTCAGATCTTGTCCAGTGTGCAGGTTGGGCCCATATTATAATAGCATTCAAACACAGGGATATTATTGCCTCCAATTGTGTTATAAAGAGTGCGATCAAGCACAAAATGACTGTTGGAGTATATCTATTCTAATTTTACAGGCAGGTCTGTGTCCTATAATAAAACCTGGAGAAGGAGAGACTACTCTCTTTCTATATAGGCCTGCTCGGGCTAACCATCCTGTAGTCTTTCCAAGATAACAGACGATCAATCACTACGCCCCAAATATTTATATGAAAATACCTGCTGGATTTTTTTCGTTATGAAAACAATAGGAACTTTATGGGAGTCAGATGGTGAACCAAATACAATTTCTTCCGTTTTCTATGTTATAATGGCATTCAAACACAGAGCTATATAGTCTCCCATTATGTTATAAAGAGTGCGATCAAGCACAAAATGACTGGCTGCTGTTGGAGTATTCTAACACACAAATACCCCACACCTCACCTCCATAGGACACACAGTACACCTGAACTGAATGGACTGTAATGCTGTTCAATATGCTGCCTTCCACTGTGTAATTGTAAAAAATATTTTTATGAGGGTTACAAGTTCTTTTAACATGGTCATGAGCACTTATACTGTATATTTGTATTCTGGGGGTATTGTTCTTATGCAGAGGGTAGTTTAGTTTATTTATTGACTACACTGAGGGCGTTTTATTTTTTAATAATTTATTTATTGTGTTGAGTTGAATGTGCTACTTATTTTGTACCGTAATTACCGTGTGCATTTTCTACCTTTTTTATTTTCTTAAAGCTGACTCGGTGTAAACTGCTCAGAATTCCAATGTACTTATAGGTGCAAATGGCAAATAAAACTCTTGAATCTTAATTGTACTGGCAGGTCTGTGTCCTATAATAAAACCTGGAGAAGGAGAGACTACTCTCTTATACTATAGGCCTGCTCGGACTAGAACCATCCTGAGGGTTTGCAGTCTGCAGCATCAGATCCTGTTCAAGCCATCATTTGGGCTCCTACAGCTCTGACTGGCTACTGTTGGAGTATTATAATTTTACAGGCAGGTCTGTGTCCTATAATAAAACCTGGAGATGGAGAGACTATACTCTCTTACTACAGTATATAGGCCTGCTAGGGCTAGAACCATCCTAAGGGTTTGCAGTCTGCAGCATTATATGAAAATACCTGCTGGATTGTTTTCGTTATGAATAACAATAGGAACTTTATGAGAGTCAGATGGTGAACCAAATACAATTTCTTCTGTTTTCTATATTATACTGGCATTCAAACACAGAGATATATAGCCTCCCATTATGTTATAAAGAGTGCGATCAAGCACAAAATGACTGGCTGCTGTTGGAGTATTTTAATTGTACAGGCAGGTCTGTGTCCTATAATAAAACCTGGAGAAGGAGATACTATTACTCTCTTACTATATAGGCCTGCTTGAGCTAGAACCATCCTGAGGGTTTGCAGTCTGCAGCATCAGATCCTCCATCAGATCAGCTCCTACAGCAATCCCAACCCAAATAACACGTCACCACATGACGAAATGTAAAACAGTGTGAGCTATTGATGTAAACAAGCGCATACTGACGTGGATTTTTTCTTTCTAATCTAAAATTTTAGCCAAATGCGTAGTTTAATTCCTATAATACAATAAAGTGAAGGCTTGTTTATTAGTATTACATGTATTATGCATGTAATCACTCTGTGTAGAGAGCGATATATAACGTTATATAGCTGCTATCCTTTCATCTATCTATAGATAATCAATCTACACACCCATCCACAAAGCTCCTGTTTGTGCCAAAGCTATCTGTTAGCTCTCACACGCAGATTATGTCACACAGCTGTCACGATAAAACCCACAATAGCGAGACAAAAACACCGTTTAGCATCCAGTATGTGTGTGTTTGTGTGTCTCCTCCTCTCTTACCAGCGGCTGAGTCTCTCCGTTGACTGGAGGAACCTGGAACCGGTCGATCTCTTCCATCATTTTGGACATAAAGTGTGTGACAGAAAACGATATACAGCAGTCAAGATTAAAACGGTGTAACTTGTGTTGTGTCTAATACTAACTATCCCGGTTGGTGATGCTCGGTTGTAGCGGATCTCCTTGGTTTTTCAGCATGATAGCAGCTCGTTTTCCTCCATCCTGACAGAACAGAGGTGACTCGACAGCAAAACAGCAGCTACCGCCCAGTTTCCGGGTCTGGAGAATATTCATGATGACGTCTGACCAGTCAGAGAGGAGATCATACTGGAATGCGTAGGAGGAGTAAAATCATGCATTGATGGTTAATTAAAACATCGAATTGAAACATTTTGTAGATTATCTAGCTCTATATTTATATAATACTGCATTTTTTTATTGATTTTTTCCCCCCACCCTACCTTACAGATATTTTATTTTCTAATCTTTAATGTTTTTATGTTTTTATAACTGTTTTAATTATGTCTTAATGTTCTTTTGCACTTTGTCGCAATGTTCTTGAATGTTTATGTAAAGTACTTTGAATTGCCCTGTTGCTAAAATGTGTTATACAAATAAAGCTGCCTTGCCTTGCCAATTGCCTCATATTGCACATGTGTTTGTCATTTCAGGGAACATATAGCCACCCTTTTTGACTACAGTAGGATAAGATAAGATAAGATAAGATAAGATAGAACTTTATTAATCCCGAAGGAAATTATTGTCCCAAAGATTGCTCAAAAATACAACTAAATTACAACAAGTTCAAGTGTATAAAATACAAGTGTATAAAATTAGAAAATACTATTTCTAGCACCAGTGCCAAATATAATAACAAGACACATTTTTTTTTTAAACAATATTTTTATTGAATTTACATATAGACATATATACATATATACACATACAGACAGACTAACAATATTAATAATTAAATTATACAATGAAATGTTTAGTCAGAATTTCAAAGAAAAAGAGACATGACATTTCATGTTTCACTTATCCAACAAAGAAAACAAAGAAAATAAAAGATAAGACAAAAAAAACAAAAAAACAACAACAACAACAATTTCAACAACAGCACTCAACAACACACAGCAGTTTCAATTTGACTGTGCTCCCTGACGTCCAAGAAACTCCAACAAAGGTTTCCAAATATTTTCAAATTCTGCTGCTTTTCCTCTGGTTATGTATGTAAGTCTCTCCAGTACAACAAAGTAAGACACATTTAGTAAAATGAGTAAATAAGATAAGATAAGTAAAATAAAATAAAAAAGGTAACGTAAACTAACAAACAGAAAAATAAGTAATATTGCACATGTTGGACATTAATATTGCACACAATGCAGTGATATAGTACATGAGAATGTAAAAAGTAGTATTGCACATGATATGTGTCTAGTAAGCATTTACTAATGGTGTTCATGTTAACTACGGTATCAATTTATACATTATTTAATGTTTTAAAAGACGTTATTAACATCAGTTAATACAGTAATAAGAATTAACTAACAGCAGCCAAGCCATTTCATTGAGAGAAAACAGTTTTTATAAATGTTTATTTACAATAACGGTACATTAATTAATCATTAATAAGCCTTAATTTTAACAGTTAATTAACAGTAACTAACGTGTCTAATAAGCATTTACTAATGGTCATGGTAACCACGGTCATGGTAACCAAGGTATTAATTCATATATTATTTACTGTTTGAAAGGACATTATTAGCTTTAGTTAATACACTAGTAAGCATTAAGTAACACAATAATAAGCATTAAGTAACTGTTAAAACATGTCTTTTGTTAAAATGTATTAAGGGTTTACATGCTAATGAATTAAAATATCTAATTGACACATGTAGATCAATAGATAGATAGATAGATAGATAGATAGATAGATAGATAGATAGATAGATAGATAGATAGATAGATAGATAGATAGATAGTAACTTTATTGATCCCGAGGGAAATTCAGGTTTCCGGCATCCCAGTTCCATAGTGCAAAACATGTTAGTAAAAAGGCAGTAAAAAGTTAGTAGTGCAAAGTAGAAAGTACAAAAAAATATACCAGATTTTGGAAAACCAAAACTAATAGAAGACACTTCTGATCAGGCACAAATCTCACCATTGTGTGACTTATTGTCTACACAAATATAACCTGGTAGTTAATGTCATGATTCAGGGAGTTTATTAAGACATTTCAAATAACTTATTTGCTAATTATTATCTATTTATCAGCAGACATGGAAATAAAGTCAATCAATTAACTTTGTATTCTTTTCCTGTAAATGTATTAAATAAATTACCAGATATTGAGAAATAGTGGAATATAATCATTAAATAATGTTTATAACAAAGTCGTTTTCAATCAATTTTGAGGTAAATATTGGGGTAATTTGGCAGTAATTCCAAAGAAATTTCAAATAGGTTACTTGCTAATTATCACCTAATTACCATGGAATTTGTGGACCTGTAAAATGAAGTGTTATAATATATTTAATTTAGGCTTTAGAATTGCTTATAAAAAATAATATTTCTTAATATAAAGAAAACCTGTCCGCCATGGTGGCAGGTGACCTGACATTTTCACCTGCCACAGCCAACATTTACCCTGTTATTTGGCAGGAGGCATGCAGGTGCTAATCTCATTCTCTGGATACAACATATTATTATTTTTTAGACAATTAGCACTTTAAAACATGGTTTCAAATGTTAAAAAGTTAGATTTGTTGCTTTCAAAACTTATAAAATATTGTCATGGGCTGATACAGTTAAAATGTTGGTGCAATAAACAGTAATTCACAACTTGGATATTTAGAACCCGACGTTTGTATGGAAAGCCATTTGAGCATTTATTCCATATCCTGTCCTCCACTAGTTCGGTCTTTGTCAGCACTAGTTGGACATTTGATTGCACTAGTTGGCCATTTTGTCTTACTAGTTGAACAAAAACTCCTACTAGTCAATGTTTTTCAGCAACTAGTGGCACTTTTATCCAACTAGTTCCAACAGAAGCCTTACTAGTGAGACTGTGCACCACACTTGTAGGACCAAAGCCCAACTAGTCAGCTTTTTGACGCACTAGTAGACCTCTGGACCGAACTAGTAACGCTGACAGTCTTACTAGTTAACTAGTAAGCTGCAAAAGCTTTGACATGTTAACTAGTAAAGGACATATTCACCTCACTAGTTAACTAGTGACCTACAATTTCCTGCACTAGTTAACTAGTGAGGGCCAAAATGCTCACTAGTTAACTAGTGAAGGCCAAAATGTCCACTAGTTAACTACTGAAAGCCTTTTTGACCTTACTAGTTAAATAGTGCAGCTCAAATTTCCACTAGTTAACTACACTGTAACAAAAAAAAGTGTAAAATAACGGAAATTTTCCGGCAGTAGGGGCATAAGAAAATGTCTGTTAAAAAACGGAAAAATACTGTCCGTTAATTAACATAAATAAACTGTAAAAAAAACAACAGTAATTATCTTTATATAATTAGCCTTTATTACTGTAATTTTACAAGAAATATTTTACTTTTAACCAATATTTATTGTTAGAATAGTCATACACTGTAAAACTAAGACCATTTACATATAATCACAAATGAAACATGTAATTTTGCAAAAGCTTTGACATGTCAACTGGTAAAGGACATATTCAACTCACTAGTTAACTAGTGACCTACAATTTCCTGCACTAGTTAACTAGTGATGGCCAAAATGTCCACTAGTTAACTACTGAGAGCCTTTTTGACCTTAGTTAACTAGTGCAGCTCACAATGCTCACTAGTTAACTAGTGAAGGCCGAAATGTCCACTAGTTAACTAGTGAAAGTCTTTTTGACCTTACTAGTTAACTAGTGCCGCTCAAAATGTCCACAAGTTAACTAGTGAAAGCCTTTTTGACCTTACTAGTTAACTAGTGCCGCTCAAAATGTCCACTAGTTAACTAGTAAAAGCCTTTTTGACTTTAGTTAACTAGTGCAGCTCACAATGCTCACTAGTTAACTAGTGAAGGCCGAAATGTCCACTAGTTAACTACTGAAAGCCTTTTTGACTTTAGTTAACTAGTGCAGCTCACAATGCTAACTAGTTAACTAGTGAAGGCCGAAATGTCCACTAGTTAACTAGTGGAAGCCTTTTTGACCTTACTAGTTAACTAGTGCAGCTCAAAATGTCCACAAGTCAACTAGTGAAAGCCTTTTTGACCTACTAGTTAACTAGTGCAGCTCACAATGCTCACTAGTTAACTAGTGCCACTCAAAATGTCCACAAGTTAACTAGTGAAAGCCTTTTTTACCTTACTAGTTAACTAGTGCAGCTCAAAATGTCCACTAGTTAACTAGTGAGGGACAAAAAGTCCACTAGTTGCACTAGTGAAGGTCTTTTTTTTACCTTACTAGTTAACTACTGCGGGCCAAAAAGAGCCACTAGTTAACTAGTAAGGGCCAAAATGTCCACTAGTAACACTAGTCGTTGTCTTTTTGAACTTACTAGTTAACTAGTGAGGCTCAAAATGTTTACTAGTGGTAGTACTAGTGAAAGCTATCAAAGATATGGAATAAATGCTGAAACAGCTTTCCATACGTTTGAGCTCCGTGTGATGGGGAGTTATCTTGACTTTATCAGGATCTTTGATCTCTTTAATGATTGACAGGAGACCAGCGCCATTGAAAGAGGCGGCGGCGGCTGGTTGTCATGGCAACCTGTATACAGCAGCAGCGGCAGGCAGCTGCTTCTGTACTCTTTGGCTGGAGACTTCTGTAGCTTTTAGCTCACGGTTTACAACTATTTAAAGGTTTACTTTGTGTCGTTGTGCTGTATTTTGACACGGCTAACGTTAAATACGTTAACTAAATTGTTGGTATTTAAACCGGACTCTTTTCACAATGCCTAACAATATAGCAGCATCACTGAGAAAGGTAACGTTGAATGACAACTTTGTTCAGCTAGCTAACCATTTAGCTAGCTGGTTGTCATTTGTTTTCACACAGGGGAAACTAGTTAACCGTTTAGCTGTTTTTCATTTGTTTTCCCACAGCCCTCAACTGTTCCGCAGAAGGCACCTGTACCTGTTGAGGGATGGGAGGAGTGGTCTCAAGGGAAAGGACTGATGAAGCCTCCAGATCAACAGGAGGTCCCTGAGGCTGTAAGAGATCTTCATTGCTCAAGTTTAGCAAGACAGCCACCTGGGTTATGTTGAGGGAATTGGCTCAGACTTTGTTGCTGTTGCTTAAAGGGACTATTTGTAAGATTCAGAAATGCTTGTTAACAGCGACACCTGTGGCCGTTAAGCCAACGAAAGTCAGCGTTGGGTTCGCGCTTGCTCGCTCTAAATAGACATGAACGAGCATCACTCAAAACAGTGAGGCGACACACGTCAGCTAAAACCACATTATCACTGTATATTTCACCTGCTTGGCAGTAATGTTAGCTGACCAGACGGAGGTCTCTCCATGAATCACTGCTGATCCTAGTGTTGGCTTTTCCTGCTTCAGCAAAAGCACGTCAGTGCCGGGGCTGAAGCGGGAAAAGAAACGTTATCGCCTCCCGACTGCGCCCGCAGGGAAGACACCGGCACCCGGTCGGAGACGATAACGTTTCTCGCTGCGGAGCCCCGTCACTTCACAAGACACGGAAAACCTCTGTTGGTCTGGAGGAGCTGCAGCAGTTAATTCTGCACAAACGTCCCCTGTACATTCACTAGATATTCTCAGAGCTAAACTAACTCTTCTGCGGTGTGTAGTGAGCGCGCGTTCACGTCTAGAGGTGGAGCGAGACAGCGAGAACGCGCGCTGTGTGAGTGAAGGCAAGAAGGCAGAGGAGCAGTGACTCCGGCCACACGCGAGCGCACATGGGATCCCGACCCGGTACATTTATACGCTTAAAAAGTTACAAACAGTCCCTTTAACTTCTTTCTAAACTTGGGGAAAAAAGTTTGGAAATTTGTGTTTGGTGGATTATTTCTCTGTTGTTACAATGCTAATTGGCATTGTATTTTACATGGTTGGAAAGTATGTTTATTTACCTTAACAATGATGTCCAACTTGTAAGGATAATGCATTTGTGGGATGAGCAGCACAGCTGATTATGTGGGTAGCGCCCAAGAAAAATTTGCCAAAATGTTAAAAAAAAGTGTAAAATAGCCAATATGTCTTGTTTGTTCCTTGTTACTGATAGAGAGTTCAATCATCCAATCCACCAAACAACTCAAAACAAGAGTCAATACCAACAGGAGAATACACTGTTTACCATTGGCAGAGCATTTTGGCGAATTTTTCTTGGGCGCCACCCACATAATCACTTGTGCTGCTCATCCCACAAAAGCATGATCCTTACAAGTTGGACATCATTGTGAAGGTAAATAAACAGGCTTTCCAACGACGTAAAATACAATGCCAATTAGCACTGTAACAACAGAGAAATAATCCACCAAACCGAGTTTATTTCCCAACTAGAATAGTTCATCATCATCTTTTTTAGTCATTATTTTTTGCAATCAATACCTTTGCCAAATTAATCAGTCATGTGTAACCTGTGCTGTTATGCGTGCTCTGCTTCATCTATAATGATATCAATAGGAGCTGAAAGAGGAAATCACAAGGATCCTGACTGCAAACAACCCACACGCCCCCCAAAATATTGTCCGCTACAGCTTCAAGGTAACAAAGTTATATCCAGGCTTATTACTTTACATCACTCACTGTAAGATGTATCACTGCAATACTGAAGCCACTTCATATTGAAGATTATTTCATGAGAAAGGCAGACATTGTTGGTTCTCTCTCAGCTAGTCGCATTTCAAAGATGGCTATTACCAACCAATGTTCCTGTACTTTTTTGTTTAAAAAATTAAAGAGTAACTTTGGTATTTTTCATAATGTACCCTATTTTCACATGTTTTGTGTCTAACTGACTAATAGGGACAACAATTGCTGAAATTGGTCCAGTATTGAGGGATAACGCTGTAGACGGCAGCTGCTCACAGGCTGTATAGTGGTGTTATTGGGGAAAGATGGCACCGTCATTTACGTCCACTAAAAGTGCTTGTTTTTACCATGACAGGCTCTGATTGTTATTATAGGAGTCTGACATTATGGAAAGATTCTCGCTCAAGGAGAAGTCTTGTTTTTAAATCTGGCGAGGTGACATGTTGCAGGACAACAACGGTGGAAGACTGGAATACATCCATGGTGGAAACACAAGTGCCAGCCGGGTAGAATTTGTTGTGTTGGTGTACAGAAAGTGTAGCTTAGTGTTATCGAAAAGATTTTCAATGTCATGGGTGAATATTTAGATGATTTCAACAATGTGGATGAGGTCATTGAATTCTTTGGCTGCCCGTATACGGATATTCAGATTTTACAACGAGACTTCTCCTTGAGCGTGACATGGACACAATAACAAACAGACTGGATCAAGCAAAAGGTAAGGGAAATGTTTTATTTCTCTGTAAGGTCCTTTCCATAATGTTGTCAGACATGTATGATAACAATCTGAGCCTGTCAACGGCAAAAACAAACGCTTTTAGTGAATGTAACGCTACATTGACGCTGCTCACTTTCCCTCGCAGCTCGTTTTGCAGATGCCAGTTACAGCATCAACCTCAACACTGGACTGAAATTGTTGTCTCCCTTAGTAATTTATACACAAAACATTGGGAAATAGGGTGCAGGTTGAAAAATACCGAAGTTATCCTTTATCATAGATTGTCTTCTCACCTAACCTCAATCAAACAAAACTAATAACAGGTTCCTCTGCTCGCTATTCCTCACATCATTGCTTATTGTGTTTCGCAGGAACGTTCCTACAAGCCGACCAGTGTTGTGGATCAGATGACTGTTCATTTTGTGTTGGAGGGCAGCCTCCTGTATGAAGACTCTGATGAGGCTCGTAGACTGAAGGCCAAGGAGGGTCTCCCTGAGGGTAGTTACTGAAACATGCTGCAATAATATTCTGTGTTTACAGATCACTTCCATAACACATGTACACAGTGTTGCATAGTGTGTTTTTATAGCATTTATTATGTTTTCCTCTCTGGTGTAGTGCATAACTGGTGCCACAAGGTGTCACTTTCAACATGTGCCATGAAAAGGAAGACTTGCTCAGAGTTTACACGAAATAAGAGTGATGTGTTCATTTTCTACAAAGTCAAATTATGATTTCATATTTCTAATGTACCCAGAGACTGCAACAGTCGACACAGGAGCAGAACCTGATGAGGAGAAAACAGAATCCCCGGTAAAAATGTTTTGCTGTACTAAAATCAGAGCACTGGTTTGTGTTGGACAGTATATTCCGTTTTGATCGTCATTTCCTCACAAGGTCAATAAGTCAAGAGTATAACTTGACCTACAACACTTTACCCTGTTGGTTTTCCACAGGCAACACCTGTAGTGGATGGAGGGGACGTGGAGGAAGCTGGAGAAGACGAGAGACCAGACAGTGTTGCCTCCAAAACCAACAGGAAGGAGCCAAAAGTTACTAACCAGTTCAACTTCAGTGAGAGGGCTTCTCAGACCCTCAATAACCCACTGAGGGTAGGCGTATTTTATGTCTTATCTCAACACATATCTTTTATATAATAGTTGAGATTTCTAACATTTAAAAAAAGTAAAATTTAAATATTGGTGTTTATGAAAAACATAATATTGATGTGTGCGTAGTTAAATATTCATAGCCTTGTGCCTCAAGAGTTTCAGCAGTCAGTGTTATTTTCCTGTAGGAAAGAAGCTGCCAGACTGCACCTCCTCCACGTAGCAGCTTCTCCGCCACCGCTAATCAGGTACTGGAGTCCCTGACTTGTTTAAAAGAGATGTTTTAGGCCAGACTTGTTTTCACACTGCTGAGCATCAGTGAATATAAGTGCTCACATGGGCAGACTGTAATAACTCCATTCTCTTTGCAGTGGGAGATCTATGATGCATATGTGGAGGAGCTGCAGAAGCAAAAAAGAAATAAAGAGAAGCCGAAAGCTGCAGCATCAAAGAAAGATAATGACAAAAGCAAGAAGAAGACGATGCTGATGGAGACTCAGGTAAATTCAGTGTTCACCAACTGTCCTGCCTAAACTTAACATGTGTCTAATATTTGCATCTTAGCCCAATAAGATCTGATATTAATGTTGTTGCCATATTATACTATACATACACTGACTTACAGTACATTGGTAATGGCTATCAAATCATAGTGTTGTTTCTTCAAAGCCAACATGATCACCCAGGACTTGTGCTAAAGCGCATTTTGTCCATCGCGATCTTGGCTTTTCGGCTGTCACCGTCTTGTTTTTTTGTAACCAGAAATGACACTAAAGGGTGGAGTTAAGTACAACCAAACCCTGAATAAGGCATTTAGGCAACCAAAAAGGTTATAATTAACTGTCATGAACTGAAAACACCCTGTGAAAGGGTTGAAGTTTTAAGACAAAAACGCAGACTCCCAGACCGGACAACGCTGTGGTAGCGACCTGTCAATCACAAGGTAGCCACGCCCTAAAGCATACCTTGCTTTATGGTCTATTTGACTCTAAATGGGACCATAATTTACTAAATGAACATCATGCTGTATTGAAGAAAACTTGAAACTAGCAATTGAGACCATAAACTCATGTTTACAATGTTTACTGAGGTAATAAATCAAGTGAGAAGTAGGCTCATTTTCTCATAGACTTCTATACAATCAGACTTCTTTTTGCAACCAGAGGAGTCGCCCCCTGCTGGCTATTAGAAAGAATGCAAGTTTAAGGCACTTCTGCATTGGCTTCACTTTTCAGACCCGGAGGTTGCCCACTGAAGAATATATAGATCACTTCTAAAATGACATCAAGCACGTTGTTGACATGACTCATTTAGACAGTCAAAGGTCCAGGTGGGAAGGGAATCACAGCATAACTTGTGATACAATAACATCAAGATATTTCACGTTGGCCACAGTAATGATAATATAGACACATATATGATGTTCTTGCAGTGTTTCCTACCAAAATGTTGCCGTGTTTCTGTTATAGAATGATGACATCACCAAAGTGGGAAAGACGTCCAAGATCTTTGAACGAATGGTCAATCAGAATATTTTTGATGACATAGCACAAGGTATGTTCTAGGAAGTGACACAATAATAAACTACAATCCCATTTAATACTCTGGTTGCTACAGATTCTCTTCTCCCTGGCCTCCTTTCTTGCCCTTTCAGATTTCAAATACTTTGAGGATGCTTCTGATGAGTTCAGGGACCAGGAGGGCACCCTTCTCCCTTTGTGGAAGTTTCAATATGACAAATCCAAAAGACTGTCCGTCACTGCCCTCTGCTGGTAGGTTTGCTCATCAACTCTGCTAACAGATCCCTCAGAATGATGTTTGTTATTATTCTTGGCGGGAATATGTAGCTGCAACTGCCACACTTTCTGATGTTTTAAAGATATCATTGATTATATACCTTAATTATCAGTGTTTGTATTTCAATGTTTGCATATCTGTGTATCTATAACTGATTGATGCATCGGTCCTCAACAGGAATAAGAAATATCAGGACCTTTTTGCTGTGGGAATGGGATCATGTAAGTACACAGGATAAAAATGAGGATTCATGAGTGAGCAGTTATGTTAGCATTCCTAAGACTGTTTTAATTTGACCAAATTTAATCAGATTTTTAATTGTTACTTTTTTAATGAACCATACTTGGTATTTGACCTGCCCTTTACCCCCCTCGTCCCGTCCCGTCCCGTCCCGTCCCGTCCCGTCCCGTCCCGTCCCGTCCCGTCTCCTCTATCCCTCTGCCTGCCAGACGACTTCAGTAAGCAGGGGCGCGGCATGCTCGTCTACTACTCATTGAAAAATACTGCCTTCCCAGAGTACATCTACCCCACCGACTTTAGCGTCCTGAGCCTCGACATCCATGAGCAGCATTCCTACCTGGTGGTGGCGGGATTCTACGACGGCTGTGTAGCTGTCTACAACTTGAAGGAGGAGGGATTGGCGCCTGTGTATAAGAGTACAGCTAAGACTGGCAAGCACACAGACCCCGTCTGGCAGGTGAGAGTAGGGGACAAGGTGGAGGTAGAGGCACTATAACTTTGTCTCCATATGTGCATTTACTTGAAAGTTTTACCATTTTGAGGCCTATCCCAAACTAGTTAGTTCATAGTGGAGGTGGACTAAACTCTCTAACACTAAGCATGCCAACCTGCTCTTTTTTCCAAGGCGTTAAATATTGAGGCTTTGTCACGGTCATCTGCGTTTGGTACCGCTGCCCACGGCAACCTTTAGCGGCGGTATGAAACGCACCGGGCGTTCCATTAACTACAATGTATATCCATCTGCGGCAACAGTAAACGCTCTGAGAAAGTGTGATGGGAGTGTAGTGGCGTAGTTTAAAGAGCCAAAGCGACACGCTCGGCGGGTTTCATCCATTAGACCGCTGTTCATGTCCCGTGCTTCACGTTACAAACCCGTTCCCCACGTTCAGTGTAATTTTCACTGTACGAACGTAGTAGTTTTAAGCCCAACCATGTAGTTCTTTCCTAAACTATAGTGGTTTTGTTGCCTAATCCTAAAGGGGCGTGACGCCAAGGGGCGGTAAGTGACGAGTTGGGATGAGAAGGTGTTTAGCAAGCAGTGATCCTGAGTTGTGACACTAATCTAGCAGAGAATTTCATGTACTGGAAAATAAATTAAACGAAAACATATGAACATGAACCTTTTTCACTCACACTAAAACCATCTTCTGTTTTCAGTAGATTTATTCCTTTTTTTATTATTATTCAGGTGCGCTGGCAGAAGGACGACATGGACAACAACCACAATTTCTATTCTGTGTCATCTGATGGCCGAGTTGTGTCCTGGACACTCGTCAAGGTTAGCCGAGGCATTATATGTATTCATTATCTCAGTAACTTATATGTCATTTTCTCTCTTTTTATGTTATTTCACCAAAATGCAAATATAATTAATCTTTCAGGATGCTAATTACATGTTTTTTGTGTGTACTCTGGATAAGTGTGCCTGTGTTTTTGTTTTCATTTGCGTGTGTTTATATCTATAATTTACTTTACAACAGAATGAGCTGGTCTTTACAGACATTATCAGACTGTCAGTAAATGGTGCTGTCTCTGAGGGACCAGAAGGTGCACAGCAGCCCGGCGCCGGTAAGGTCTCCATTTCACGGCATCTTGTGCATGTATATAAGAATGTACGCAATTACAATATGATTTTTTAACTGCTATTACTCATGCAAAGCACTACACTTTAAATATCAGATGATATCAGATCAGATTTGACTCAGTCCGTTACATCAGACCGGTGTCTAACAGTATGTGTCTAATTTAAGTGCTTGATGCCTCTTGTCCACAGCCTGTGGTACATCGTTTGACTTTCATAAACAGATCGACTATCTCTTCCTGGTTGGCACCGAGGAGGGGAAAATACACAAGGTATGTATCTATCTAGTTCTGGCTGGATGACATAGGTCACTTCTAAAATGACATGTTGTTGACGTGACTCATTTAGACAGTCAAATGTCCAGGGGGAATCACAGCGTAACTTGTTATACAATAACATCAAGATACTTCACATTGGCCTTGTGATAGTCTGGCGACCTCTTCAGGGTGTACCCTGCCTTTGCCCAATGTCAGCTGGGATCGTCTCCAGCCTCCCCACGACCCTGAATGGGATAAGTGGTTACAGATAATGGATACATAGTTCACATTGGCCACAGTAACGATGATATAGACAAATCTATGATACATAATACATTACAGGACAATCACCTATAGTAATACATTACAATACAATATGTGTCTAACAAATAAAAACATGACCTTATAAAATGGCAAAATAGTTTTTAAAAAGCATGAATTAATAAGATACTGTATTATTCACTTTAAAGGACCAATCGTACTGAATGGTTTTCATTTAGTGTAATAATTTGTATTATTATATTCATTTTAGATTGATTTGTAAACACACAAGTACCCATGGATCTTAGATTATTTCAGTAGAGATTTGAAACATGCTTGAGATAATCCCATACTGAGACATATCTGTCCCACTTCCAAACTATGTACCACATACACCATGTCTTAATCTTGATAGTGCACTGTTTTAGCAGGTAAAATACATTAAATTAATTTATTTTTCAGTCAATTGAACACAAGTGTCTTTAATTAGCTGTCCTCCTCATCCCCTCTTATTGAATCTTCAGAGTTAATATGTAGCTATTTGGTAGTTTTTTGCAACTGTTATGTTGAGTATAATTTAAAGTTTTAGTTTGTCTTCTGTCCAGTGCCATTAAATTCGCTTCAAAACAGAGCCAGTGTCAAATAATCTGCAATTCCTGATCAATTATGCATCACAACGGGTGTGCCACACAGAGTGCAAATGAATGACCACTGACGGAAGCAGCTAGACAAAACAAGTCTGGAATTTTTTAACATATATCAAGTTGGATGAGCATTCCTATGAAAACCCAGTATTCATGTTAAATGATTATTAGGCCCTGCTATAGGCCTTTCTCACAGCAGACATTTTGACTTGTCATAGTAGGAAAAGCACAGGTGTTACTAACAACACTAACGATGGCTCCGTTGTATTCATGTGTCCCAGTGAGAGTGACAGTGAGCCAGCATGCACGATACCTTGAACCTGAAATCAAAGCAGCTAAATGTAATTCAGCCACCCTTCATTTCATTATATACACCTGTGCTTTTCATACTGTGACATGTCAAAATGTGTTCCGTGAAAAAGGCCTATTGGGCATTGTTACGGCTGTCCTGGCCAACCTCAGCATGCAATTGGCTGCCATGGGAGGGTCGGCAGCTGATCAAGTTCACCTGGGCCTTACAGGCTGTAAAAGGTGGCCCATGGCGTCAACCCATGACTACTACCACCCATCTTACCAGCTCTAATTCCCATCCAGCAGCCTTGTATCCTGAGGACCAATTTAAGGGTGAGATCGGTAAACTGACAGGCGATACTATTCTCTAGCCCTGACCTAATGTACCTTTAAGCTGCTTTTAATGTTTTGACCACAAGGCACTGTGTATACAGTACATATAGAACCAAAACAAAGGTTTTGTGAAGTTATTTGCTTAGTACGACTCTTGAAAAGTCATCAAAAAATTATGCTGATGTTGTGCAGCAAAGCCGTATCCCTAAAATATATTTTCTTTCTATACCACCTGTAAATGAGATCAGTATCATCTTGGGGCTTTTACACTGTCTGCAGTATCTGCCCTGAAAAACGGAAGCTCATTTTGTTTGTGGTACACTAACAGATGTCGTGCTGGGCTTGCACTCCAGAGGGTGCACACAAGCTAGAAAGTTTCCATTGTGTGTGTGTGTGTGTGTGTGTGTGTGCATATGTGCATGTGCACTTGTGTGTGCATGTGGCTCGTTGGGAGCTCCTCAGGCTTGACATTAAGTGTTTAATGAGTCTCCTTAAGCAGAGGCTCTCTCTGTCCACATCAGGCAGCTGGTAGTTTTTGGCTGGCCTCCCACCTTCTCTATGCTTTCCTTCCTCATGTTCTTGTTACCGTCGGCAGAAAGACACTCATAAAAGTCTCATTCTTTAGCAGTTACCGTGCCCTCATTGTATTGATTTAATAATAATCAAAATTGTTAAAACAGCTCACTGACTAATGCACACATCATTGAAATGGGCTGATGTTTATAAAGTTAAACATAGTGCTTGAAGGAAGTCTATCTCACATGATCATAAAGAGAATACAATGTTTGGTACTGTATATGATGAGAGTTTTTTGGGTTTTTTTAAGATTATGTTTTGAGGTTTTATAAAGCCTTTATTAGAGCAGCTGGAGAATGACAGGAGAGAGAGGACTCAGTCTACATGGGGCGCACACTCTACCGGTTGAGCTAGACGTCTCCATATGATGATGATGTGTTAAAGGTGCTAAATTTGATATCCAGAGCATTACTATAGCAGCAAACAACTATTTGCTTTGTAAATATATAGATGTGTTATGTCTACCTGAGCAGAGAATGAAGTCACTCTCCCTCTGTGTTGTAATCCCGCGCATGCTTTTAGTGCATGTTCGTGCATGTGAGCGTGCCCCACTGGCTAGCTCATGGCCGCCGCTCTGAACTGCTCACATATAGCAGTTACAGCTGATAACGTCATCCTGACCGATGTCACGGAAGCATAGCATCCACCCTCCGGTCCCACCTCTGGTAAACACTAGGTGATCTCTTTCAGCATTTTCGCCGTTGTTTGCACTGTTAGCATTGTTAGCACCGTTAGCTGAGAGTTACCAGCTACTTGTCACCATGTTGAGAACTGTTGAGAGGCAATCAAAATGCTCCCAATCCCATATTTAGCACCTTTAAGGTGGCTGCTAGAAATGTAACGCACCCAAGAGCACACACGCATTCAAAATCTGTCCACAGACAGACATACAGTATAGCCACCTGGCAAAGTACTCAAAACTGCTTCTGTGGTAGTTCCCGCTACAGTAGGTGTCTCCGGGACCACATTTTGCCATGATGACACACGCACAGACTAACAAGGTGAAAACAATACCAGCCTACACGCTGACGCGGCTGGTAACAAGACACTCATTAGTGTCTATTCACATCATGTCTTGTTGTGTTGTCCGAAAACCACTTTCGCAGTTTCTTCTCATATCAGACAAGAATTATCCTTGAATTCCTGACTAAGACAGTCTGAAATCCCTGATTATCTTACTCACTGGACTTAATTGTGAATTGTTAATTTGAAGCATTTTTGATTGCATATCGGTGGTTTTGTGCTTTGCAACACTATGAGGTCACAAGTGAAGCAGCAGACTGATTTGTCTGATGGTTGTGGCTTAGATAGATGCTGTCTGTATAGGGACACACACCTTGGCTGCACTCCTGTGAAATCACTTAATTTACCTAACCCTCCTTGCAGACATATGGGCAGACACACACCCAGTATGTGTGGTGAAATATGTTCTGTCTGTCACCTCAAGGTTCAGCAGCGCAGACACCCCAGGAGAGGACAATTAAAGAATCGCTCAGCGAGCTGCAGGACAACAATCAAACTGTCAGTGCTCGGAAGTGCAACAGCTGTCCCCACAAGCTGTCTAGCAGTTTTATCCTGGGTTGTCCAGTTAATGTGTCCCTGCAATCTAACTCTGCTGCTGTTTCGGTGCCCATTCTGTCAATTGCAAACAAATTGTGGAAATTTATAGAGCAATTCAACATTGAACCGCAAAGGATTACATTACTCTCTTTGGGTTAAACCTGTCAAATATGTTAGATTCTAGCCTCTCTCCAATCAATAATGTCACAGCATGACCTTTATATCAGCTGTCAGTGAAAAATTACATGTGCCTAGATACATAAAGCGTTCTCAAAATATATTTTATTCAAGTTCTCCTCAGACTTCCATAAAAACAAAATTAGTTTACAAATTCAACCCAACTCATGTCCTTATCTTTTTTTATATTCAATCTGTTTATTCGTCATGAAGACTACTACTCAGCTTGTGAAAATAGTTGTCTTTTGTAGCACTGTAGGGACCTTTGTAAAGTCAGAGTGATGTCTATAATTAGGCCTTGTTTTTCTCTGATTTCTGCAAAACATGTTTACTAACTATACTATATAAACCCCAACAACAATAACAGTTTGGATCAAAGTCAAGATTTGATTTAAGCTGAGCAGGAACGGTGTTACCAATAATTTAATACTGGACTGGCGAGCTGTCACGTAGTATTTTACAAAGCAAATTGGAGCAACTCAAAAAGTAACAAAGCTCAGAAATATGAAAATAATTGCTGTATACGTGGAAAATTATGCAAATTCAAAAAAGGAATTACAGGAATGCACTACTGTTTTTGTTTTCGTTTTGTCATGTTTTTCTTGTGTAGCATAAATGGACTACAACTGAATTTTGGTTTGCAACCCTGTGTTGCAGAATGACAATAAATGATCCTTGAATCCTTTTATTACCCTTTAATTTATAGCATGGTAAAGGCACATAGTTCCAAGTCCAATACAATAAGTTGTTCTTGACCGTTTTTAGAAATTTCAACAATCCTCCAGTGCAGTGGTTACAGTAGCAGGTGACACCAGCTGATAATGAAATGGTTCTGTCACTGAACACTGTGTTAAATAGTAAAAATATTAAGAGGATTCTTGACAAATCAAGACTTTGCCTTTGTTCCCCAGTGCTCCAAGACTTACTCGAGCCAGTTCCTGGAGACCTACAATGCCCACAGCATGGCAGTGGATGCTGTGAGGTGGAACCACTTCCACCCGAAGGTTTTCATCTCTTGCAGTTCAGACTGGACCGTCAAGATCTGGGACCATACCATCAAGTAAGACGACTGATAAAACAGCTACTGTAGATATGACATCACTCTACACACTGTATATTGTATCACAGCTTAAAGAAGTATTCTGTTTTGTCTTTATGTTATCTAGTTTTTAGTAGAAGCTTTTACAGTGTTCCTTTATCATCAAATGTAATTTCCATTCCTGTGTAGTTTTCCAGTTCTACATTATTATCATTTCATATAGTATCTCAAGAAGTACAAGCACCATGTCCATACCAAGGAAGTGCTGGTACATGTCGGGAAAAAAATCATTTTTGTGTAATAACACTCGCCCACCATCGCAGCAACTAGGGTGCTGCACCAGTGACTCCTATAGAGGAGGGTGACAAATACTCAGTTTCACAGTCTCTCTGTGAAACTCTTCAATGTCGGGTGAAAAGAAGGAGCTTATGACTCCATATGTGTTGGACTTGACACATGGCCTGCTGTAAGCCGACAGATTTAAGCAGTGACAAGAACTACAGAGCATGAGAATTGGCCGTGTCAAATTGAGAGAAAAGGGAAAAGAAATCTAAGAGAAAAACAAAGGAAAAATTGTCAATTGGCTATTTTCAATTTCAGGATTTCCCAGTAACTACGGCTTTTATTGTTATTTCAGTTTAATTAACTGTTTATTAAAGTATAATTTATATTTTAGTTTCAGCATTATTCAAGTAAAAGTACCTGGCTGGAAGAAGATGGAAGAGAAATTAAATGCCGTGGTTAGTTATAGAATAGCAACAGCAATTTTAAAGTGTATTTATATTTTCATGGTTAGCAACATTACTAATGCTATGCTTTCAAATGTCGATGTACACTCACTGACAAGATAATCACCGTTCCTATAATTCCTCCATAATATTACAGTATATTAGTCTTTATTACCTTCTTGTACTCGTGGCATAATTTTCCTTGCTTATCTGACTAACCCACAGTGCCTCCCACTTCTTGTCAGCACAGGCAGCTTGACTGAATAATGATAGTAATCATCCTCCCATTATGAGAGACAGGGTTTTCAAGAATGATCCATAACACCCCATAGACGTATTGTTTCCAGGAGAGGGGCTGACTGGATCAAACAAATTTTCACAAACTTTGCCACACTGTTCAGAAGGGTGTGAAGGCTTTACGCTGAAAATTTCTACTTTTGTTTGACGTCTGAGGCTAAAATATATCCTGTAAAACTGTCACATGGCAGTCCTTAATGAGCTGAAGCAGTGAGAGAGGAGACAAGCAGCCCACATAAAAGTTTAGCTTGATATATTCTCCTGAGCCAAGAGATAAACTTGGACATAATTTATGACTCCTAATCGCTCAGACTCCTAATTGCTTGGGTTTACAGTATGTGCATTCTGCTCTTGAGAGACTCTGAGCCAGATTTATTAGCCTTTTGCACCTAATTTCAGACGTATTCTACACCTACCAGAGTGCATGCTATTTATCAAACAGGCAGAGCAGCACGGAAGCACAGTCTGTTGGTCATCTGGGGCGCATCTTCCACAAAATCAATAAAGGAGTGGCAAATAATAGAAAGTGTTAAGTGTAGTTGATTGTGCATTCTGGTTTGTTTACTAAGGTTCATACAATCTGTGAGGGTCTTTTTTGCACAGAAAATATTCCACTCTTTTCCAAATGTGTGAATATTTGTAAGTATACTGCATTTAAAGGGTCAGTGTGCATCATTTCAGGGGATTAGCAGAAATGGAATATAATATTCATAACATGTTTTCATTAGTGTATAATCACCTGAAACTAGGAATTGTTGTGTTTTAGTTCATTTAGAATTAGCTGTTTATATCTACATAAGGAGTGGGTCCTCTTCACAGAGTCCCCCATGTTTCTACCATAGACTGTATATAGACATTTTGGCCGTCGCCATCTTGATTTTTGGCCGCCGTCATCTGGAGCTAAGCACAACCGAATGCTGAATAAGACATTTTCAGACGACCAAAAAGATTATAATTAACTTTCATTAACAGAAAACCCACTGTGAAAGGGTTAAAGTTGTAAGATAATAACATGGACAACTCCCAGACCGGACGATGCCGTGGTAGCGATCTGTCAATCACAAGGTCGCCACGCCCTAAAGCATACCCTGCTTTATGGTCTATTTGACTCTAAATGGGACCATAACTTACTAAATGAACATCATGCTGTATTGAACAAGACTTTAAACTCACATTTGGGACCATAAACTCATGTTTACAATGTTTACTGAGGTAATAAATCAAGTGAGTAGTAGGGTCATTTTCTCATAGACTTCTATACAATCAGACTTCCTTTTGCAACCAGAGGAGTCGCCCCCTGCTGGCTGTTAGAAAGAATGCAAGTTTAAGGCACGTCCGAAATGGCTTCACTTTTCAGACCCGGCAGTAGCCCACTGGTAACTACAGCAGCCCAGAACGGAGCGTTTGGACTCTGAGTGCACCTCAAAAAAGTATATATTTGAACTATAATGAAATAGTCCCAAAACAATAAATAACATATAAATGAATGTCATTTCAAACAAAAAGGGGCCCTAGAGTTTGGGCTGTGTGTGTGTGGCCGTATTTGACATTCACAGAGCTGCTGAAGCACTATTTTGAATGCATTCTCGAGAGCACATTTCAACATTTTGATTTATTTTCCTGAGCTTGCTGATGGTAGACATATTCTACCACTGAATAGGGCCCTTTGAGCTCTGCTTCCCTGGCAGAATGTGCCTAGAAGGCCATCTCAGGTGTTGGATGTGTAATTAGTTTCTGCCTTACTAAATCAAACACCAATTACCTAACAGACTGCTTGTGTGAAATTGCTTTCACGTACGCATGTAAGTCTGTCCTTCTGTGTTACCTACTGAACTGGAAAGTTTTGCTTACTCTGTCTGTCTCGCTCACACACACTCTCCCTCTGTGATATTTGAAGAAGACTTGTATGTGCTTGTTTTCTTAGAAATATTGCAAAGTCTCATCCAGTGGTGTCTCCGGGACACTCATTTTCTCTGCCAGGCTGTGATGAGGCATCAGTCTCCAGACCATAGACTGTATATATAGATGGACGACGCGTCTCCACTTGCCCCCACTGTACAAAAGTGAGGCCAAAATAACCCGCATAAGGGATCTGCCTTCTTGAGATTTTTACGTCATTTGGAGCCAGAGTCTGCGCAGTAATGACGGTTATGGAAAATTAAAGTTACATCTCTTCTCTCGTACTATTCCCGGCTCCACGACTACTTCACTCAGAGCAGCTGTCAATCACAGCAGTCAATCATGACGTCTCACCCCCTTTTTATAGCATCAAATAACTAATTAAAACCAAACTTATCAGAAAAATTAACTCTTGAACATACATCAACATGATAAGAAATGCCTAAAATGACAGAAGCCATCTTTGGGAAAAATGTATTTGATGTGTGCTTTGACTTTTTACTTCCATGTCCCATCCACCAACATGGAGGTGGGTGATATTTATGACCTATACTGCAGCCAGCCACCAGGGGGCGATCGAGATGTTTTGGCTTCACTTTTGGGGAGCTGTCATGTTGTCCATCTTTATATACAGTTTATGGTTCAGACAGATTATAACTGGTTACCATGGATGACTGTCTAAAGAGAGTTGTCAAACCACTGGAAACTTCAGAGCTTCAGAAATCACAGATGTACAGTATCATTGCCTTGACCATAGAAATTAAGTGTACTTTTTATATCTCTAATGCAGAATCAGATAGAGCAAAACGTCTGATGATCTTTCTCTGACTTTATTGAAAACAGCAACTTAAGATGATGAGTAGCTGTTCTTGTTCATCCTGGGTGACATTGGATTTCAGAGGCACAGATCATTTCATGCAATATAATGAAAAGTTACAGATTTCCTGTCTGACGGTGGATGTCTGTGTGTTTTTCAGCACTCCAATGTTCACCTTTGATCTGAATGCAGCTGTTGGCGATGTTGCCTGGTCTCCATTCTCCTCCACTGTATTCGCTGCTGTCACAACAGACGGAACAGTAAGTGTTACGTCTAAACTTACATTTTGCAGCCCACAGCTTGACTTACATTTTTTTTTTTTTGCCTGCTTTGGCCTTCAGAATGCTCTGGTACAAGCTACAGTGCATGATTTATGCTTAGTTTATTAAGAATTTCCCATTATTGATTGTGCATTCAAGTGTTTTACATTTATATTTGAAGAAAGCAGATTTTGCACTGTTTACATGCAATGCAGAATTACTGTTAAACATGTTTCTTTCCTTTAGCTAGGATTAGAAGAAGGGACACATTACTAAAAAATCTGTAACAATATATTAAATCAAAAATATAATAACATATGAGATATTTTCATGGCCCCAGGTGATATACTGTAGTCTCAGACCTATATATATATGAGGGCCTATAGGATGCTTTGTCTGATAATCACCACCACACATCTGCTGTGTAGATAACATGAGCTTGACACTTACCTGACACAACATGTCAAACCACAAACAGCTGCCCCAGCTACCACCTGCCACCCACTTCATAATTCCCCTAATAATATATTTATAGTCTCAGCTGACTAAACCCTTACTATATTCATAGGCTAAGCCTCAGATTAATGCAGAATGGCCTCAGGCAATTGAGTTTGTTCAAACACGGTTTCTTGTGACAAAGGCGGCTTCCTGCCCTGCCAGCGGTTATTGATTCCGGCCAAAAGTAATTTCAGTGGATGCCGCGTTGCTTATCTTCACATATTTTCTTAGCATGGCTGCAAGCTGTCCCCATCTGTTTGTCTTCGCACCAGTCTGAACCATGCTATAAAAGTCCACAGTGTTGTGTCTGACACATTTCCTGTCCAGTGTGCCAAGTGAAGTCGGGTGAGGGTGACAAAGAGGAAATGAAAACTGAGCAATTTGAGACGCACCTTATGTGATAGCGTGTGCATGTGTGTCCCATCCTCTCAAATGCCAGAATTCAGTCACCATAGGCACAACACATACAGAGGTACACCCACAATTATGCAAATTATTTCACAACCAAACATCAGTCTTGATGAGATATAGGAGAGAGGAAACAAATTCACAATAATAAATCTAATGTCCCTTTTATAGTATCGAAGTTGCACATAAATAACTAGCAATGTGTACAGCTGGTTTTTAAACCCAGAATAAAACCTGCAGTTTGTTTAATTGTAAACATCATCTGCAGAAAGAAAAATCTAATTAAATGACTTTGCTAGAAAGCATACTAAATCTCAGTCCTGCAATTTGTTCTCTGAAACTGGATCAAAAGCAGTTTTCAGCAGCTATTAAAAAAACTCATTAAAAGCTCATCAGTAGGCATACATTTTACAAGCACAATATCCCCTCCTTTCTAAGCAGCAAGAAGGACAGGGATATTAAATTGGATTCGATCAAGGTCAGTGTGCCTGGTGTGCTTTACTCAAAACTGATCATTTCGGTCTGATTTTAAAGATGCGCTTGGGTGAAAATAGCTTAGACTTTGTTGACGTGAGCTTGTGATTATATATAGGTATTGGGGGTTTGTGCAGAATTCCCTGGATCCACTAAATAACTGTTGCACATTCAGTCCAAGGCAAGGCTAAACTCGCCATTTGGTCGCTGTCACATTTTGAAGAATGTCAGAATATTGTCAGAATTCCCACATTGACTGGTGCGTTCGCAGTGCACGATGTTAGCCGGCATAATCTTCCCCAGGACAGCAGATTCTTTGCAGTACATTTTGTCGTTTTCTGTGACAAGTGTCTTGTAGAGCTTGAGTGACTCAGCATGCGCTGTGAGCCCCTTGACATGTATTTTCTGTTGATGAAAACCTGGCCTGCTGCTGCCACACTGCAAAATGTCAGAGACACAATGGCGTACGTGTTTGTGTGTGTGTGTGTGTGCGTACGTGCTCGTGTACATGTGTTCATAAGGATAATGACTTGCCTGGCAAGCTGAGGCGTAAGAATGACACTGAGTTGTGCAGTGCAAACAAATATCTCTTCGTTCTCTCTGTCCTTGGCTTGCCTCTCCATCTGAGCTGACTGTTGAGGAAATAAAGTGTCAGGATGAAATAATGAGAGGTCCAGGCTTATCCTCCAGTGATTAGTCTCCAAATCCATATTTGCTCTCTGTGCAGCTCCTCTTAACCTTCTGCACATGGACCGTGTCATATTGCAGTTAGTATACCTGCATCAGCTCATGTTAGATTCTTAGATCTGATACTTCAACATCAGCCTAAAGCAATAAAAACTGCCTAAATAATTTGATTTAATATATTAAAATTACGGCTGTCAATCTATTAAAATATTCCATATTTATGTATGTCCATAGTTAAAGCTTCAGTAGGCAGACATTTTTTGGCATCATTGGGCAAAAATTCCATAATAACCTTTCAGCATATTGTAATTCAAGTGTTCTGAGAGAAAACTAGACTTCTGCACCTCCTCATGGCTCTGTTTTTAGGCTTTAAAAAATCTAGCCCGTGACGGGAGACTTTGACCAATCACAGGTCATTTCAGAGAGAGAGCGTTCCTATTGGCTGTGCTCTGGCTAATGTGCGGTGCTTGGTATTTTTTCAACAGATCTCAACATGGCTGCCAGGTCACAAACATTCTCATTTTACAGCTAAACAGTACACTACAAGATGATTCTGAAAACATTTGAGGGGAGAAATAGGCATTACAGTAACAGAATATTGATTCATATTTGATCAGCGCTGCCTAGTTTGACCGTTTGGTCGGAGTTCGCGAGTGATTGACAGCTGCTCAGAGACAGCAGCTGGACGGCAGACTCCAGATTAGCTCTGACTGGTTGTTTTCCTCCGGTCTGTGAAATCTTGCAGATGCCATTAGGGACACAGAGGCACATGATTTTTTTCAGATTACCTGTCTCATGCACTACTGTCAGGATATAGTGACCGTTTTATTAAAAATAACTTTTTAAGATCATATTTCATCCATTTCAAACCACTGCAGCTTTAATTGTGATTAATCGCAAATTAATCACCCATTTTGTATCTGTTCAAAATGTACCCTAAAGGGAGATTTATCAAGTATTTAATACTCTTATCAAAAATAGGAGTGGGAAAATATGCTGCTTTATGCAAATATATTTATATATTTATTATTGGAAATCAATTAACAACACAAAACAATGACATATTGTCCAGAAAACCTCACAGGTACTGCATTACCATTAGCATAAATAATATGCTCAAATCATAACATGGCAAACTGCAGCCCAACAGGCAACAACAGCTGTCAGTGTGTCAGTGTGCTGACTTGACTATGACTTTCCCCAAAACTGCATGTGATTATCATAAAGTGGGCATGTCTGTAAAGGGGAGACTCGTGGGTACCCACTGAACCCATTTCATTCACATATCTTGAGGTCAGAGGTCAAGGGACCCCTTTGAAAATGGCCATGACAGTCAAAATTGAGCACAAGTTTGGAGTGTTATTTAGCGACAACCTTCACGACAAGCTAGTATGACATGGTTGGCACCAATGGATTCCTTAGTTTTTCTAGCTTCATATGATCACAGTATCTTCACTACAGCTTTAAAATTGAGCCTGCTACAACCTCCGAAAGATCGATTGCATTAATTAATGTGTTAAAGAAATTAGTGGAGTTAAAACAAATTTGCGTTAACTTTGACAGCCCCAATTAAAATCAATTAGAATGCAATATGTAATACAATATACGTTTGATGAATTATAGGCAATCATTTCAACACAGTAAAATGTATCTCTGCCCCAAGTTCTTGTGTGAATTACAAATGTAGTCTGTGTGTTCTGCAGTCAGTCATGACTAATGTTACATTAGTGCTCATATATCAAAAGCAAAAACACTGCAGATAATGGCTGTAGTGATGGAGGTTACAGAGAGTCATACCCTGGCAGAATATGATGATTGGTTGTAAGTGATGACTGCGATGCTTTGTGTGGCGCTGGTTCACATAGACGGTATGAACCCTAGCAGCCCGGGCACAGTCATCTTTCTGGTGAAAGGAGTGGGCTGTGGAGAGGCAGTGGGCTCATTTGTTGCCGACAGATTGTCTAAATGCACTTATAGGCTGAAAGAAGAATATCTGGGATCTGGTCCTTCTGGTTAGCGATGCTTATGATTTTGTATTGGGGCTGCCAGCACAGACAAAACACACATACATCCAGACAGAAGTGCACAGTCATTGAGTTACTGGGAACAACCTTCCTTGCACCAGATGGTCAGGCTGCATCCCCGCAGAGGCTCCACCAGTCTCCTTCTGACATAAAAGACAACACAAATACAAGATATGAAAGGGCAAAATCTGTAGCAACAGATGTAGCCTTTACTTACTCTGGAGGCAGACTCTCCAGACACACTGTACACCCTCCAGCCTAATTATGGTGATCAATAAGATGGGTCAGTTTTTACCGGATTTCTATTTAGACCTTCAGTCAGTGTTAGTGGTAATGCCAAACTCCTGAAATGTCCGTTTAGAGGGTCAGAAATAAAAAAGATTCATCAATAACACATTCATTCTTTTGATCACTCATCTTTTTCAGGTTCATGTGTTTGACCTCAGCATCAACAAATATGAGGCCATCTGCCATCAGTCAGTGGTGGCCAAAAAGAAGACCAAGCTGACTCACATTGAGTTTAATCCCATCTATCCTATCATCATCGTGGGCGATGACCGAGGCTATGTCAGCAGCCTCAAACTCTCCCCTAACCTCCGCAAGAAACCCAAGGTAAGAATCGTATCGAGTTGCCAGAGAGGGACATTCAATCACATTACAATCGTTATTTACTAAAAAGCTATGCCTATTTTAAGCCTGCCTAAAAGTGGTAAGAAAATAAACCCGTCTTTCCAAATGCAGCTGCTTTACCATCCCACGTTTCTTCTCTTGCTGCTTTGTCTATATAACGAGGCTCCATTGGCACGTACGAATGGAGCTTGTCCACATTAGAAATTTGATACCAAATCTTCTGCCACTTTCAGCACTATGGAGGAATGTGTTCTGCATTACCATTGAACTTGAATGGCCTATTGTGTTGTGGCCGATTGAATGGGTGTTATTAGCGGTTATCAGCCTCATAGATATGGTTTAGAAGGGGCCTGCTACACTTACTTGTAGGTTCAGAAGGTCATTATCATATATTCACATGGTTGATCATGGAGACCGCTGTTCGTGTCCCACGTGAGACCAAAAGTCAATGGTAACTTATTTTACCATAGTTTTGTTTTGTAATTTACATAATACTTATTTTAACCCAAACCACTGTCTTTTTCTAAACCTAACCAAGTAGTTTTGTTGCCTAAACCTAAGGTTGTTTTGTTTGAATTGGCCACGTTAATTTTCACTTTCACAACCATACACTAATATATAAGAAGTGAATGGAGTCACCCATTTGTTTGTGGACTGCCGTTTTGAAGCCTAGATTTCGGCATTTTGTCCGTCGCGATCTTGATTTCTGGCCGTCGCCATCTCGGCTTTTGGCCTGAACACTGAATAAGACATTTTTAGGCAATCAAAAATGATATAATTAACTTTAATGAACTGAAAACACACTGTGAAAGGGTTAAAGTTCTATGCAACCTGTCAATCACAAGGTAGCCACGCCCTAAAGCATAACCTGCTATATGGTCTATTTGACTCTAAATGGGATCATAATTTACTAAATCAACATCACGCTGTATTGAAGAAGACTTGAATTTAGTAATTGAGACCATAAACTCATGTTGACACGAGGTAATAAAGTGAGAAGTAAGGTCATTTTCTCATAGACTTCTATACAATCAGACTTCTTTTTGCAACCAGAGGAATCGCCCCCTGCTGGCTGTTAGAAAGAATGCAAGTTTAAGGTAATTCCACATTGGCTTCACTTTTCAGACCCAGAGTTGCCCACTGTTCACAACGTGAGGTGCAGATTGGTCTGTCTGAAGCATTAGAATGATAGTGATAACCGCTGATACCGTCCATTCAATTGGCTGATAACATTCGAAATGGGTGGTTCTTTCACCTTACATATCATCTTATCTGTAAATGATCTGAATACATGTCTGCCCTTTTGCATTATTTATCACTGCCACCTGTTCCACATCAACGAAAGCAGATCAGATGATTCATTCTTCACAGAGTCCTGACCTCGAGCTAATTTCCCCAAATAACAATAGAATGAAGGCCACCGTTCTCCCCCCTCCTCAGCAGCTCATTATCAGCATCACTAATCGCCTGTATTTTTTCTTCCTTGCTCATTTAGGCCAGTTAACAATTAGGCACAGAGAAGTCGAGTGTTCGTTGTAATTGAATAAGCTTGTTAGAAAAGATCACTAGAAGGAGAAGTAGAACGTAAATGGAAATTTTACTGAAAATCAATGTGATTACTGGTGGCCCAGTGGTTTAAAAGGCCGATCACATAACCGTGCAAGGGTACCCATCGTCGTATCTTTTTCACAAGTCTGTCTCCCCATATTGTCACTCATTCTGCCAAACTGGCAATTAATACCAAGACAAAATGGGGGAAATATAAAAGAAAAAAATGCTAAAATAAATTTTGTATTCAAAGCAAGTTGTTGCTATACAGTAAAACAAAATTCCACTTTACTCCATTCACAATTGATGAGTCACTGAAGGCTCTGTTGCCACTCATGACAACGGTTAATGAGCTGTGGAGTAATCACAGCGGTCCTACTAAACACAGGAGGAAACCAAATGGCACCCTGAGTCACAACACTTTAATCAGGGCTCATTTAGAGTCAGCTCAGCAGCCTCTCCACTTTTCTTTTGTGTCGGTCACATGGAGCATATAAACTAGAAGAAATTCTAATGAGTAGAGTAATACGCATTTATTTTCACAACACATTTTTGTGCATAATGCATAGCATTGCCGGGCCTGGGTGCAACACACATAAACGGTTCTCATTCAACCACTCACAGCATAACAGCACATACACACACACATCCAGTGGTACCTCATTAGCGACCTCAGACTGTAGCCCTAAAGCGTACAATTGGGGAATAATTGCACAGTTCAGCACCACTGACAGTGGTCAGAGCATTTTGGAACGCAGTGTGGCAAATAAGCATCAGGCACAAACACCCACCGCAAATATTGTCAGTTATATGTCTTATACAACTGGCACAGCAGTCCACTAACACTCACACAATGGGCATGGTGGCCCATTAATATACCCAAAACATTGGCACAGTGGCCTGGCAATCCAAACTGTAACAATACAAGTGCGTTGTACTGACCTAATTGAAGGGCATTGGGTAAGGCTGATGAGGCAGGCCAACTTCTTGGCTCATTTACTCTCACTAAAGCAGCCCACTTGACCTCTCTTGTCCTGTGGTGTTCCTCAAATAGTTTTGATTAATTGTTTTGAGCTTGCAAAATGAGGTCACATGTTAGAACTCAACACAAAACAGACATTTACTACAGGATGTACCTTTCCAAAGTATGTTCCAAAATGTTCTAAGGGCTCTCCGTTGTGTTGAACTCGGCAGTTATTTCCCAGTTGTAAGCCTGGCGAGGGCTACAGTCATTAATGTGGTAGTGTCGAGTGTGGCTGCTGTTATGCTGTACACACAGAAATGTATAGGCCTGTGGGTATGTGTTGTTAAAATGGAGCGTCGCTGCAACACGTTCTCATTCCAACTTTGTCAGACCCCTCAGTGTCCCTTATGGCTCTCAGTAAACATTAGGGGTGTAAATCGCAAGTTTCTTCACAATTTGATATTATATTGATTATTTGGACAACGATACGATATTTGCTGATATCCCAAAGTCTGCCACGATACAATTTAGATTCAATTCAGGGGCCTGCGATCGATATTGGATGATATCATATGCCCATATAACACAATCAGTTCCATTTATATCAATTCAAAAAAATATATATATATAATTTGACAATTTTATTACTGGGCTCTTCCAGACATTTTAATTTTCTTTTTTATTAAAAAGAATACAAATAGACCCCCCTGCTGCTCACTATAAAGTGCCACATTTCTCATGTTTCAGCACTGTTTGAATGTTTACGAAAGACGGAAATGGTGACACAGATGTGCCTTGGACTTTCAAAATAAAGACATATCTTAGAGATGACAACATATATCGATGTTTTCACTTTGCACTGATGATATTCGATCGTTGATCATTGAGTCGATATAACGATCCATATCGATGTATCTTTACACCCCTAGTAAACACATGCTTAATGTTGTGCATTAAACAAAAACACTTGCTTAGGTTTAGGCAACAAAACCACTATAGTTAGGTTTAGGAAAAAACAACTTGGTTGGGCTTAAAATTACTACATTTGTACAGTGAAAATGTGACTGGACGTTGTGTACACGGGACGCGAACGATCAGCTGATTGTAACGTGAAAGCGAAACGTGATGCACGGGACACAAACAGCGGTCTCCTGTGTTTGTTGGACCCATCCGCCTCCCATCCTGCTGTGTGTCTCTTTCACTCTTTAAACTACATCACCACAGCACTTTCCCTGTGTGCTTACTGTTGCTGTGGATGGGTTTACATTGTAGTTAAGGGAAAGCCCAGTGCGTCAAATACCGGCGCTAAAGGATGCCTTGTGCAGCGGTATTGAAACGCAGTGACAAGGCGTCAGTATTTGACGCCCAGGAAATGAGAACGGGCTGGGAGGATCTTTGGCGTGGAGAAACAAGAGTCTACTGTCATAGATTTAGTTTATGCAGTCTTCACTTTCAAGTGGAATCTGCTCAGAAAGTGTTTCACAATTCACATAATGCATATTCAGTACCCGGAATTGCACATAATAGTGTTATTTAGACACACACTTCAAATGTTCATGACCACTAGCATCAAATGACCCCTGTCTGTGTTCAACCAAACACACTGTTCTGCTTGAATGTGTTCATCTCATTTGTTCTCTTCTCTTTAATCACAAGTGGCAGTTGCAATATAAAAGCAGCCTTATGCAATGTTTTGTGATTGTCTAATAATCACTGTTGTCTCCCAGAATATAACATCCATCATAATATTTACATTTGTATTCGTGATGAGTGCTAGAAAATGAGCAGACACAACAGTCTGGGCCTTACACCACAGGTGGGGCTTCCTATCTGTATGCATTACTTTTATACAGACAGAACCAGTCTGGGATTTTACTGCTGCAGTAAGCAAGCCAGCCAGGAATTTAGAAAATGAATCAGAACACATGTTGACATCTTGAGAGATGATGCATTTTTTAGGATTTTGATTACTTTTGAAGTTTTATTAATTTGAAGCGCTGGTTTGTGCGCGCTCAGCCTTTCTCTCTACTGTGGAGGACGCTTTATTGAGCCATTCATCATGGCAGAGATATTATGTTGCATCGAGATTTGATGCCCATTCGTTTAGGGAACGCAGCTGTCTGTCTGGACCATCCCCCGTCGCTGTATCCATTTCAAACTTTAAAGTGGGACATATCATGCTCAATTTCAAGTTCATACTTGTATTTTGGGTTTCTACTGGAACATGTTTACATGCTTTAATGTTCAAAAAGCACATTATTTTTCGCATACTGTCCGTCTAAATATACCTGTATTCGCCCTCTGTCTGAAACACTGTGTTTCAGCACCTGTCTCTTTAAGCTCCCCCTCCAAAAAGCCCAGTCTGCTCTGATTGGCTTGCTAGAAAAATATGGTGCACCATTGCAAAGGTAGTTCTCAAGCTTTGGGCGATATATTCTAATGAGCCTGCATGTGACATAGGAAGGGGAGCCAAGTCTGAATGGCTTGTTGAATCACATGTTTTCTGATCTAGGCAGCCCACAAAAAACTGACTGGGCTGTCTTATTTCATAGTTTGTAGGTTGGTAGGCACTCCAGATACCCAAATGTATGTACACACCGTCACTGCGATGTCACCCATTGATTTGTGGACTGCCGTTTTGAAGCCTCGAGTTCTGCATTCGTCACCATCTTGGTTTTTGGCCGTCGCCATCTTGTTTTTTTGCAACCACAAGTGACACAAGAGGGTGGAGCTGAGTACAACCGAATGCTGAATAAGACATTTTTAGACGACCAAAATGTTTCAATTAACTTTCATGAACTGAAAACACACTGCGAAAGGGTTAAAGTAATATGACGAAAAAACACGGACAACTCCCAGACCGGACAACGCCGTGGAAGCGACCTGTCAATCACAAGGTAGCCACGCCCTAAAGCATCCCCTGCTTTATCGTTTATTTTACTCTAAATGTGACCATAATTTACTAAATGGACATCATGCTGAAGTTAAATTGAAGAAGCTTGAAACTGGAAACTTGAAACTACGGATTGAGATTGAGTTTACTGAGGGGATGGGATGATAGCATCCATCAACACCACACTCAAAAATGTACTATATTTTAGTTACGCATACTGGTATTTTTATCCCTCATGTTGTCATTTTTTCAGTGTGAACATACTACACACAATAAATGATTAGAATAGACGTAGCATTTCATTACAGACATTATGGGATGTCATAGTGTTAAAAGCCCAGGTGTATCTACTAATACTAATTATAGTTAAGTAAAGTTGTAGTTCCAGGGTCCTGAACAGTGTTGTGCTTGCTGGCTAATGAGCATGACTTACTGGGACACTTGAATGTAACGAGCCATCGTTAATTTTATTAGCTACACCTGTGCTTTTCCTGCTCTAACAAATGTCACAAAGTTGTTGCTGTGAAAAAGGTTTCAGGAAACGTCCTGATGCATCCCTCCAGCGGTCTGTATTATAAACCTCTTCCTTTTTAATTCTTGAGGCAGTTTGTTGGATCTCTCAAGGGGTGGAAGACGGACAGACAAATATTCACTGTTTACATAAACGGTAGTTTCTGTACAGTGCTAGCTGATTTTCATGCAGTTTTGGGATGATTTAGGCTTTTGCACCTCACTCTGCCTTTCTTCAAACTAAGAATCTCAGGTCTGTATTTGTATAAACAATAAAATCTAATCATGCTAACTGTTATCAGTATCCTGCCTCTCTGCAAACTCACAAGACATGTTAATACAAATAGAGTGCTATAGGAATGAATCCTAAAAACCGGAAATTAATGAGCATTTTAGCACTTCCCGTTCCCTCGTCTCGAAGTCAATGTTTTTTTGAATGGCTTTTTAGTTAGATGCCTAAAATAAAGTCTGTGGTTAACACCAGCTTGAGAGATTTTAACGTTTCTACTAAATAAAATATGTCAGTAAATATCCCACGCGTGGATTTTGAAGCCTTTATATGTCTTTAAAAAAAGGCGGTTGCTAACAAGTGGCTAAATGAGACTACTAAATGTCATCACGCCGACTCATCCGCCTTTACAGCCTCGTTGTATTCACTGAAAAAATCCCATTGGCTTTTTATTGAGAAAACCAGGGCGATGCTAACTTCTTTGTTTGGCCTACAAAAATACATCATGCCTGGAGCAATCTATTACATCTCTGTTCATAAAAGTAGTAAATAAATAAATATCGTATTTGCACAGTATATCCAGTAATATCTGTGAACAGTTGCATTAATTCAGTGGTACAAGTCGTAATGCATTTTCCCTCTTCAATTCCCAATGGTGTGTTATTTCCTGATTAAGATCAAGTGAAGCTTTGTTGAACTGTAAGATTGTTTCAGGCTTCTTTAATCACAGTCCAATTCAGTTTGACAAAAGCCTGGAACAATAGTAAAAGAGACTCGATAAGGAAAGGCCCCGTTAAATATCCTTTAAGAGAGGTAGAATGGCCTCCTGCAGCAGAACAGGACAAATGTTGAGCCGTATTATATAGCTCTTAAGTGGCTGCGCTTCTCTACACACGGGGGTATTTAATGTGCCAATAATAACAACACACCACAAACTGGAAGATCTCTTTGCGGTGGTGCCCTTTAGGCAGCAGCTCCATGTCTTCAAAGAACGTTTCACAATATGGTGGAAAGACATTATTACATAATAGAGTAATATAACCACTCTGCTGCTATTGACCTTACATCCATTTCAATTTATGTCTGATTGTGTTGTCTTCTCCTCTGGTTAACTGCCTGCCTGCTGGGTTTGTGGTCTCCCTAAGTGCTTGGTAAGCATAATATCATTTCGAATTTCTCACTCTCTCTCTGTGTGTGTGTGTGTGTGTGTGTGTGTGTGTGTGTGTGTGTGTGTAGGGCAAGAAGGGTCAGGAGCTGCCTAAGGGTCCAGAAGTGGAAGTAGCCAAGATGGAGAAGCTCCTGAGTCTGCTGAGGGAACCAGAGCAAAGCACAGCTTAACGTGGCCGCCGTGGCTCCCCAACACAGCAACATGGTACAATCTTTTATTCTCCTTCATTAAAAAAAACAACACTTCCATTTGCTCAGCGTGTGCAACAGCAAACAGCATCAACACAACAAGACTATAACAAGAAACTATTTCTATATGTTTATTAAAATTGTTTGATCCCTCCTAAACTGTTAATAAATTATTCATATTCAATCAATAATGCATTTATTTATACTGCAGCACTCGATACATGTTAAACAGGCAACATTAGGATTCCATTGACTTTACTGACCTTCTGCGGGGATTTATTAAACCCATTCCGTATGTATTGTACAAGTTGATTAAGCTAAAAAGTGAAGGGGGAGAGTTACGGCAAGCGAACGGGGAGTTAAATTAGCGTAATAGATGGAGCATTTATGGACCATATCCAGACGACTTATCTTGGCTGGCACACGCCGTCCTGGGCTCCCGTCCAGGGATGAGCTAGAAGCCTTTTTTCCCATCTACGGAGAGAACTTTGCTTTGACTCATGGCAGTGTCCGTCTTTATTTTGCCTTTTCCTCCGCTCCTCTCTGTCTTAATGATCTTGTCCTTCAGTAAAGCACCACCCAGTGCTCTGATGCTCAACTGGAATCAAATGCTCTCTCTCTCTTTTTCTCTTTACGCTACACAGAGCTCCTCTGCCCTTCGAGTCTTCCTGCGAATACACACAGCACTCTCTCCCTTAAGTGTGATTCATTACTTCATTTCCACAAGTTTAGTTAGAGAGGGCAGCTCAATCACCTCATTTTTACAGACAATGCGTAACAAATGATTGTGGCCATGGTGTAGTATTAATGAGAACAAAGCTGCACCAGTTACTTTGTTACTGCGGTAATAGGAAGCATACTGCAGTTTGGTCCAAGAACTGTTTGTTCTGCTACTGTATTTGTCAGATTTGTTTGTGTTGCACTTTTGTAGATTGTTGCAGCCACATGTTTTGCATTTGGGTTGGGTGGAAGTGTGTCTAGTAGTGGTTAGAAAGAGCAAAACAAAGGTCACAATTTCAGGGGAACAACTGTAGTATTTCCACCCATGTATTAGTACTCTTATGTATCATCAATATGTGTTATTTATACCCTTTTTCCACCAAACTTATCGTGTACATGCATTTTTTTTTAAACACGGGAAACCCACTAAAAGTAGGCAATAGACTCCCTTCCCGTTGCAAGTATGCCGTGCCGTTGCACTGGCATTTCTATTGTTTCTATTTCTAAGACTGTGTCACGTTCGACGTCATGGACGGCACTGGAAGCAGGGTTAGTAAACAGTGAAAATGTTACGTGGTTACATCTTTTTTTATGTGTATTTCTTATTTAGTCTCTTTTTCAAACTCTCAAACCAGAGTTGGTGATTGGAACCGTGGAAAGACTAACAAAGACAGTTTTGATAAGTTTTATTTTGTTTCTGTCGAATGAATGAGGTGTGTTTTACGACAATCAGTGAGGTGAAATTACTGTTGTCTGACTGGAGTCTGGTGGCTTTGAGGAGCGCATATAACGGCAATTTCTTTTCACATCTAATTCTGTGAATTAAGGGTTTACTTCAACCAAACTGTCGAGTTGAGACAAAGCATCTTGAGATAACTTCTGTTGTGATTTGACGCTATACAAAAATAAATTGAATTGAATTGAAAATTGAGTTTGAGTTTGTTGGAATAGTGGAAAGACTAACCACTACTGTTGACTGGAGTCTGGTAGCATTGAGGATAGCATATTAATTGTATGTTTTGTATGTTAATACATGGTAATAATAGTCCAAATCCCTTTTGATTTGTTTTATTATATTTTCACTTAAACGCACGTCACATAGCATCGTGCCGGAAAAGAGGCAACAATGAGTGTGTCCACCCGGGTGTCCATCACTGCCGATCAGAGCTGATAAATACCCGTAACTACTGCAGAGTCATTTGTCCCGGGTATGAATGCCGATTGTTACCTGTCCCACTGAAGACAAAAGCCAGATGTTAGTGGGTGTTAATGGGTTTTTTTGTCCAGTGGGAAAGAGGCTTATTTGAGCACCAGGTGCTACTTGATGAGATGTTGCAAGTTGCTTTTTTCTGTATTCGCCGTCTCTTGTGTTGACATCGACTTCAGTCAATTATTCTACTAATGACCGTGAGTTGCCTTTTACTCAGATCATAACATGTTTTGTGGCTGCTTTGCATTCTGGTCTACTGGGGCTATTGTCGGTGGAGAAATTGGTGTTTCTGTGGATTTCTCTTATTCTTTGATTCTGATATTCTTAAACCTGATGAAACGGTCCTATCAATGCAAGAACAATCCCAACAGTTTGGCTTTGTCCGAAATCGCATACTATGCACTACATACCCAATATGTGTACTATCATCGTTTTTTGTGAATAAACAGTAGTATGTATCTTTTCGGATGCACTGAGCAGTAATTTACGTCGTCACTTCCTGAGAGCCTGCTTGCCGGTTGGAGATGTGTAACCATGGTAACCCATGCCAACCTACGCCTAGCAAAATGGAATCTTATACTTACAATTGAATTGAAGCGTCATTGAGCTATCCGTCAACATCTGTTATGAACGTTGACGTCATACCACTACCACATAGCATGTTAGCATAGAATTTTGGACGTAACCATTATCTTGATATTGGCAAAGTGTTCTTGAATAGTTTCTTTAGAGACGCTATGCATTCTGTAGTATATTTAAGTGATTTACAGCATCTTTTGAATTGTTCTGGTGACCAAAGTTTTTGTTTGTAGAAAAACAAGCCAATCCCAGTATGAATTGGTGCAGTGTATGTATTGCTTTCAGCCCGTTCCTCTCAGTTTCCCTGCATCCGATCCGTGGTTGTGGTAGTTTGGAGGAGGATGTTGCAGTGTACCTTGCTGTCTGTCAAAGTGCATTTTTGGCACTACCACTGGGGTGTCCCAAAGTTTGAAATCTTCAAATTCTACACACACAGTAGTAACTTTAGCAGATATGTTTTCATGTGAGCAACACCAATGTAACAATACTCTGTTGTACTTTGATATGAGCTAAAAGCCTGGAAGATATTGTGAAGTTTAAAACACACATCATAATATCTTTTAACTCTACAACATGCCTTGTCGAGTCTGAAGTTGCTGCACCAGCGATGCAGGTTAAATGCTTAGGTATTGATAATCTGTGGGGGGAAATGTGGGCAGTTTCTGTTTGTAGAATTCCACATGATTGATCCGTCTGCATGTGTGCGTCCTGTGATTCAGTCCAGAGTGAGTGGGCCATCATGTACAGCCACAAGCAGATGTCGGCGTGAGGGCCGTATTGAAGAGGACACAAATCTCGACTAAGCCTCTCTAGTCCTTATATAACACCCTCAGCAAGGCGCTATGCCTCACAGATCGCTGGTATTTATGAGTGACAATGACACACACACTCCACACAGGCTCAAGTCCCTGTTTTCAGCAATATACGGGTTTTGTCCTTTTTTTTCAGGAGAGAGTACAAAATGAGAGGATATATTTAGAAACCTCCAACAACAGGCCAGCCGCTCTTTGTGTACGGAACATTCCATTTTCAGTCTTTGTGTAACCTGCTTCCATCCTCGTGGCCATGTCCTTTATCTTCAGGCCGTGTGTGTCCATGTTAAACATTCACATCGGCATTCCTCCATTTGACAAGTGATGGCTGCTTAAAAATAGTCTCCTCACTCCACCACAATTCGTCCTTGCTATCTTTTTGAGGCATTTCTGCCATCAGATCGGCAGCAGATTTAAAAAAACTACGAAGGACAAGCCTGATTCTTCCTTGCAGTCAGTCCTAGTGCTCCCTCAGGAGTGCACCGAGGCCCTCGCTCGTCGCTACATTGACTCATCCATCTGCAGTCAGGAGGTCAACAGGTACCTGTGCTCGTTCACCTGCTGGGGTTCTCCTCCGCTCGGAGCTAGCACCGGCAGCCTCTCCGGGCTGGAGGGGACCCCGCAGGCTCGGTAGATGATAAGACAGAGAAGAAGGAGCAGAATGGCGACAAGCGTGTTGCAGGCGATGGCCACCAACGCAGCTGTGGACAGCCCTGGCAGGCTCTCCTCAGATTCCATTATGAAGACTGGACTGCAGTGTCCAGCGTTGGTCAACTTGGATGTTCGATTTTAAGTTGGTTCCATGATGTTCATTGAGTGAGACTGAGCACAACCAAGGTCTTGATTTATTTGTAGAAGCTTGAATCCATACGATTATGATTCCTCATGTCCACAGATGGATTTAACTTACTCCATTCCCATCATATAGTTAAAGGCCTTTGGTATTGTGAGGCGAAAAAAATCAATATGTATTGTGAATGTAAAAGGGGAGTGTTCCTTGGCACGATGCTCATAGTGTTTTGCTGAATATTCAGATTCAACAACAGCAGGAAAGTCTGCCTGTACCTGTCAGTGCAGAGATGAATGTTTTCTCCTCAAGGCTCTGTTTTTCTTTTTTGCTTCGTTAGGGTGACACACCACCGCTCCGCCATACAGATGAGCCTCGCGGCATTTTCTGACAATGTTGATTTCACAGTAGTCTGCACTATCAAAAGATTACGATTCCAGTAAATGCCTACCAGTGTCTGTAAGAGAGGAACAAATAGAACGGTTAGGAGTAATGTGATGGGACATAGGAACAAGATTTATATCAGTCAGGTGACATTCTTTATAACATAACATATCAACATTCATCAGATGCGCAAGGACATAATTGCAGCGTTTCCCCTATATTCATTCGGTGGTGTGCCGCTGCAGAATTGTGTGCGCCGCTGCTAAAATTTCACACGATCATTAGTATCTGCTCTAGTGTTTCACCGAGTGCGGGGCTTAGCCACGCCACACACACACGCGGAGCAGAGGAAAGACAAGTGAGTTGTCGGTACTGGTTACAAACTCGGTAGTGAACGACACGCTGACATAATTTCAGTCAGAAGTCATAATTTAGTTTTAATGAAAACTCAACTCCTGGTATTTTCTCCAGGTGTTCTTCACCACTGTTTTTGGAAGAAGGAAATAACAACAGTAACAGTTGAAACCAGCCTTAAAGGTGCTAAATGTGAGATTGGGAGCCTTTCTATTGCGTCCACGTGGCTCTCAACATGGCGACGGCTGAGCCAGCAGCTCGCAGCTAACGGTGAAAACAACGGCAACAGTGCTGACAGAGCTAATCGTGTTGGACGGGTGCTATGCTTCCGCAACGGCGCCGTCAGTCGGGACGGCGTTATCAGCTGCCCTGTGAGCGCAGAGCAGCGGTTATTCGCTAATTTTGCTTCGTTATTTAAGTTTGCATTGTGCTCACTCTTTGCACATTCCTAGTAAAGTTATGTTGAATCAAATCACCACAAGCTCACACAAATTAAGTATCATTCCAGCATAGAAGTAGAGCTTGCACTGGAATTATTGGTAACTTGGAGGCGACAGGGAACATGCACTTTTCACAGAGGACGGTAGGCGTGGGAGGTCAGCATATTCTTGCCATGATGGCTGGCCACCCCTGGTATAGTGATCGGCTGATTCTTACATTAGCAGCATCTGTTGTAAGCTATATGGAGGCCTTCCCCTCCAACAGATAGACTACCCTCCAATCACACACAATGATATGCTCTCCACTTAAAAGATGCTGTTCTGAACTCTCCACTCTATTACCACAACTGTCAGTGTCTGTGATTGTTACTAGCCCCAAACCAATTCCTTAGAATGATAATAACTGATAATGGATTCCTGACAACCCCATCATGTTTCCACGTGCACCACTGGTGCACTGCAAGCCTTCAACTACACCAAAGAGTATAGAAGCAAAGAGACGAAACTCCGGTGTTTGTTTTTCTTTTTACAACAGCCGCTAAATGGTAATTTAATGGCCATTTTGGGCTGAAAACGGCAATGAGTCTGTGACCATGAATGTATAAAGAGACGTCTGTAATTCACAGGATCATTTTTTTAAGGTAAATCAACTTCCCAGTGCCAACACTTAAATAGCCCTCATTTATATCGTTATGTCCTAAAAGTTGTTAAATTCACTAATACCCGAATCCAGAGTTATTTTCCTCGGCATAATGAACGTGCATTAGACCCCTGGGACTGCACTGCCCTGCACGCTCATATGACACATCTGGTTCTACCAGCCTCCTGCTAGCTGTATGCGGTTGTAATAATGGATATATTGGCTGTAATTCATCACTTTCATTATCTGATAATACACCCATGGGTTGTATGCCGTAAGCCTGTACCGGGTGGATGTATTAACGTCTCTGTTCCCAAACAACTGGCTATCAGCCAGTAGCTAGAAGTGCTAGTAGCATGACATAAACAGAATTTAATGTAGTTGTAGGCTATTTACTAACACGCAGGGCAAAAGCACAGGGCACAACCTCTTATACATCCATGGTCTGTGGTTTCTTGTTCATCTATTTTGGGGGGTCCTTGACAAAAAGTTTGAGATTGCTCTAAATATCTGTGTGCTGGATTTTTCTAACTTCCATTTATGCCCATCACTCACTTTATGCTCCTCTAGGAAGCAGCCGGGCAAAAAAGTTAAATTTTAAGTAAGTAAATAGTTATAAAAGTATGCATATTTGTAATAATTTTATTGTTCAACACAGGCCAGTTTGGTACAGACATTAAATACGACAATATAATAGAAATAATGTAGTTCTACTTTTGTACAGCACTTTGTACGGCTGTTTTACTGCGTAGCTCTGCTGCTGGGCGCTGATTATGCAATGAAAAGACCAATTGGCTTTCACTTCTTAGCCATATACGTTCTTTGGCTATACACCAAAAGTGTGACTGCACTTTGATTCACCAAAATAAACACAAATTCTGTATCCAATCAGATGCTGCATAGTTTTTGTTCAACATGCACTATCCCACTCTTCCACACACGTCTACATACTATACTTGATGTGCTCATCTTTCTTCATAATCCTTCAAATTAACATCTGCAGTACAGACGGCCCATATGCTAATGTGGACGCACAATATCAGAGACTAGATTGAAAATTCACTCCCATTATTTTTCCATTAGGAACATTTGCATATCCATAAATTTACATTGGAATAGCACTTGAAGTGTGAATAGTTAACAATGAACTTGTGCCACAGAGAGTGGCTAGTGTTTACCTGGAGAGTGCTTATCCAATCTCATCATTTTGAATTCATAAAAACGTCTAGACAACAATAGAAAAAGACTTGCTGAGTTACTGTATTTGTGGTACAGTTGGATTCAGAAGATATAAATGAAAAATAAAAAACAGAAGTATAACTTATTCTGAGAACTGACCTGACTGAAGAAACCCTCATGTTAGAGTATCTGGATGATTTGAGATTTGATTGTGATGTGCATTCTGGTCCTTTGGCGAGACACATTTATTTAAAACAGTGGGAGCTTTTCATTTTGACAGATATACAGTATTGTGTGAGTTTCGATTTGCCTTAAAGGCAGGGTTGGCAATTTTGAAAAGCTAGAAAGAGTACAGTAGATTTTTAAAATTGATCCAACCGAAAAACCTAGACCAGACTTCTCTCTAAATCTAGAGAGAAAGTCGGCAACACTGACAGTCCGTCGCTACAGGCCTCCCTCCAAAACCACTCCCCTAAAATCATTACTAACATAAACATATCATACTGAACGTGAACGGCAAATATGGCTATTATTAGTACTCACAGCTGTCAAGATAAGGGGTTGTGGAAAACTCCAGTTAGTGCACGGGCAGGCAGACAGGTAGCCAGTCCAATTATTCTGGGTTTATTTCAGTCCTGTGACAGCAACAGATACCTGATTTTTTCCCCCTTTTTTTGTCAGAGCGTTTTATTTATTGATTGCTGTCAGGATGTAATACAAATTTCAACTAATATAACAAAAAATAATTCTAAAATCTTTACCATCCCTGCCTTTAATGTGCAATAAGAAAATTATCTTTAAAGATCAAGAATGGTGGCCCTCGTTCTCAATTCAGAAGTTTTGTTCTCAAATAAGCAGTAGATAGCATGAGTGCAGTCACTACCCGTGAGAAAAAGCTTGTGAATCACAGTGATGTATTCCCAACTGAGTTATTCACTTGACTCACTTGAATCTCTTTTCAGTCGATCTTTAATCTGTTTTTCTCACAAAACACATAAACAACACACACAAAACAAGGTCTACCTGGAGCTGTTAGGAAACCCTGACAGCACTATCACACCCAGACCCCTAATCACCTCCTATCAATCAGCCTGATCTGTTAATTCCCCTGCCCCAGTGGATTTTATACACCCACAGCTGTAATGGGAAACCTGTCTGCCCACGGAGTGTGACAGGTGGATTTTGATAAAGTCACCGAGCGTTTGATCTGGCTTTGGTGCAGCCTTCAACCCCCAGGTGGAGAGGAGCCTCCGCTCTCTCACTCTAAGGAGATTAAGGAGGATTGTTATTCATCTCAAACAATTCAGAACTTCCCCCGAGAGTCTGAGGATGCAGCAATCACAATTAAAGATCTCCTTTGTGTATCAATTCGGTGTCTAATTACGTCACATTTTAAGAGGCTCAGATTGCCTCCAGTCCTGTGGAAAAAACATCTTTCATAACTGTCTGGATGTTTACCTCAGACTTTTTGAATTTGTGTGCTGTCACATGCCAGAGCAAAGTCTTAGATGCATACTAGTTGCTCACTTACCTCACAGACTCAGAGTTTCTCTTCTGAATAAATATCCCACCGTATAATTTCAGTCGTCTCTCCATCCTCCTTTTTCTGTTCACACGGATAACACTTCCCTCTTCAGCTGTCTACCGTGCTCTTTCCCCCTTCTCTCATCTCTGCCTCCGTCTCACCCTCTTGCTTTCCCTCTCCATCTGCTCCGCTGCACTACACACACAGCTTGAAGACGAGGCAGGACTGCACACTTGCTGGTGAGAGAGAGCTCCCCAATAGCAGAGACAGGGAGGGAAGATAGAGGAGGGGCCGTGCTCGTCGATGTCAGCAGTGATATCAAGCGTAAGGGAGAGGGGAACGGGTTGGATGTAATTACACAGGGCGCCTGCTGCAGACAGGAGTGGGGAGTCGGAGGGGGGGGGGGGGTGGTGGTGGGGGTGGTGTGTGTGGAGGTTGTTACGGAGAACAAGCAAAGCCGCCTGTCAGACAAAACAATGACTTCCGCCTCGCCTCGCAGTGCAGAGTATGGCCAAACAAATTGTTTCAGCTGTTCAACACAGGACCGGGAACAGGGGGGAGGCACGCTCAGCTATTATGAGAGGAACCCAAATTAAGGCTCAATCAAGGACATTGTTTTTCTTACAAATGATGCACTCAGAGCAAGTTTACACAGTTTCCAAAATAGGAACTTTTCCTTGTCTGCCCAAGTCTCACGGTTGTTTTGTTGTTGTTTTTTCCTGTCTTCAAGATGTCCGATTGTAGAAAGGATATGACACAACCAAAAAGATATGATGCACAAGGCAACCATATGGTGAAGAACATGCATTTATTACAAATAACTAATACTATTGTGCAAAATCAAATGGTACAGTGATTAAATGAGAAAGAAGGATAAAAGGAGCACTTTTTCTTTTCTTTCTTTCTTTCTTCTTTAATACAGTGACCTTTTCTTTTACTAGGTTTTGAAGTACATTTGTGCTATTCCTTATGATTTCTTATGACAGACTTCTAAATATAATCAGTTTTAGTGATACAGCAAATTCCAAACTGGTGGAAATATCCACCATGCAGGCTCGTAAGGACATAATAAATAGCTTTTTAAACCGACCTCCAAATGCAATTTATTTCACTTAAATCCTGGGCTGCAGTGCTGGCAAACTGTCAACGAATAGCTTGTGAAGATACTTTATACAGTTTCCAAAATAGGAACTTTTCCTTGTCTGTCCAAGTCTATCGGTTGTTTCTTGTTTTTTTCCTGTCTTCAAGATGTCCGATTGTAGAAAGGATATGACACAACCAAAAGAGATGATGCAAAAGGCAACCATATGTTGAAGAACATGCATTTATTATAATTAACTAATGATACTGTGCAAAGTCTGGTACAGCGATCAAATGAGAAAGAAATATAAAGTAAAATGTTGACATAAAATTGACCAATTAAAGGAACCAATACAGCAGATCAGAAGTTAGTTTGGAGTACAAGTTAAGTCTTATTTTAATCAAATGTATTTTTTTTCTTTCGTTTTTTCAACACAGTGACCTTTTCTTTTACTAGGTTTTGAAGTACATTTGTGCTATTCCTTATGATTTCTTATGATGAACTTCTAAATATAATCAGGTTTAGTGATCCAGCAAATTCCAAACTGGTTGAAATATCCACCATGCAGGCTCGTAAGGACATAATAAATAGCTTTTTAAACCGACCTCCAAATGCAATTTATTTCACTTAAATCCTGGGCTGCAGTGCTGGCAAACTGTCAACGAATAGCTTGTGAAGATACTTTATACAGTTTCCAAAATAGGAACTTTACCTTGTCTGTCCAAGTCTCACAGTTGTTTCCTGTTTTTGTTTTTTTGTTCCATCCTGATGCTTCCATCTTTCTCCAGTCCCGCTCCTCCTCCTTCGGCCCCACTAGTGATGTAGTTTTAGGGTTTGATAATGACCGATGTAGGGCCGCTCAATTATGACAAAATCATAATCCCGATTATTTTGGTCAATATTGAGATCACGATTATATAACATGATTATACACAGACTTTGGAAATAACATGATGCATTTAGAATTTTAAAGTTAAATGCATCAATCTAGTGCACCTTGAGAGCAAAATTAAAAGGTTATGGATCTATGAAGACATATGCGCTCTTATGTAAACAATTTTGTGCTCTAGTAAACCATTTAATCATAAATAAATTGGTTGAATAGATATGAACGGTGATGACATGGCACCACCGCGTGGGAAATGCGTTGGTGAGCGTCCGTCCCTGTTGTCGAAAGCGCACTGCTGTAAAAAAAAAGGGCTGTGCTGGATTTATAACACAAGACAAAACGAGAACATGATTGCGAAACATAATGCGGCACAATAATCGTTTATCTCGATTATCTTGTTTTCATAATCGTTGTAGTAAAAATTACTGAAAATAAAATGTGATTTATTGCCCAGCCCTAGACCCATGAATATATAGTCCTGAAACCCATGGAGGGTAATTTGGAGATTTGTGGTGTTTTATGAGATTTTAGATGTTAATGAATGGGCACTAATGCTTTAACTCACAAACTGGAAATAGACCAGATTACATGTTTAAAGTCATAACATAAACCTCTGATCCTCTGATCGATACTCTAATGTAAGGCCAACCCAAGTAAGCTGCAAAACAATCACTGTAGTCGGGTTTCCAGTCAGTAACACTATCATATGAACTGCTTACAAAATGATTTGAGCACAGAGATTGTCTTCAAGGCTGAAAAGCAGCTGACAAAGCAGAGAGAGAAACAATTAGTATTGCAGCTGGTTCTAAACATTAAGCAATATAAGCAGCTCAGGGACATTTTTGTCAATAAATACTGACAAAATAATCTCAGAGTTGGGTGACAATTTATGTAGGCAAAGTAAGTAATTTACTGTCCCCTACAAAACAAACACTCCCGGGAGTCTGCGGTAAAATCATCACATTTTGCAGTTTTATTAGATTAGAAGTTAAACAAAATGAATAAACAAGACAAGAATGAAATGTCAACTCAAACTGGAATAAGTATATTCACAAGCTATTCGTGGACAGTTTGCCAGCACTGCAGCCCATGATTTATGAGAAATAGATTACATTTGGAGGTCAGTTTAGAAAGTGGTATAATTCTTGTCATATTGCAACGGCCATATGTTATGTCCCTAAGTGCCTGCATGGTGGATGGAATATGAAATTATAAGGAATAGCACAAATGTACTTTAAACCCTAGTATATGAAAGGTCAACTGTAATAATAATCAATTAAAGAAGAAAAAATACATTTGTGCTCCAAACTAACTGCCAATTTGCTGTATTGGTTCCTTTAATAGGTCAATTTTATATTAGCATCCTTTTATTTTTCTTGCTCATTTGATCACTGTACCAGACTTTGCACAATATTATTAGTTATTTGTAATAGAAGTATGTTCTTCACCATATGGATGCCTCGTGCATCATATCTTTTTGGTTGTGTCATATCCTTTTTACATTCGGACATCTTACACTTGAACACAGGTGAGATTCAGCTCTTTACAACGAGAACATGAAACTAAAATGTGCATCAAACTTTAACCGGAGCAAAAGCCCCTGAGAAGGACCATTCATGGGGTTAAGGGGTAATAGACAAATACTGTATTTACTGTAGTCTATTTAAAGATAGTGATGCTGCTGATAGCTCCCACTTTAGTCTTTACATGCTTATTTAATGTGTGCTTAAACTAATACTTTACAATACACAAGTTGGTTCAGTGCCATGTGAAGTAAGTAAGAACATGTTACTGTACAATGAGGGGGGGGGTCCCATAGGTCTAGGGCCGGCCCTGATTGCAGCAGTATACACCCACAAAATTGCTCCACTAGGACTTCATGTTCTGTTGCAAATGAAAACAATGGATTGTTTTTCATCTGAGGTCTCTGCATTAGATTTATGATCCTCCTTTGTCAGTCACAATGATCTCTCTCATGGGATCTTGCTCAAAATTGCTGTTGGGGCTGTGGGGGTGGGGGGGACACAGTATGAGCTCTGTGTAAGACCATGAACATACTGTACATCTGGCTGGTATACAAGAAGGAGAAAGCAAATTAACTTGTACTGTCAAAGAGTATAGAAGCAAAGCAGCGAAACTCTGGTGCTTTTTTGACAATGGCCACTAGGTTGGACTGTAAACGCCAATGAGTCTATAGCTGTGAATCTTAAAGAGACGTCTGTAAATCACAGGATAATTTTTTTTAGGTAAATCAACTTCCCAGTACGAACCCTCAAATAGCCCTCATTTAAATTATTATGTTCTAAAAGTTGTCAAATTCACTAATACCCAAATCCAGAGTTATTTTCCTCGGCATAATAAACGTGCATCAGACCCCCGGGACTGCACCGCCCTGCACGCTCATATGACACATCCGGTTCTGCCAGCTTCCTGCTAGCTGTATGCAGCTGTAATATTGGATATATTGGCTGTAATTCATCACTTTTATTATCTTATAATACACCCATGGGCTGTATGCTGTAAGCCTGTACCGTGGTGGATGTATTAACGTCTCTGTTCCCAAACAAACGGCTATCGACCAGCAGTTTGTAGGTCTATTAGCATGACATAAACAGAATTTAATGTAGTTGTAGGGTATTTACTAACACGCAGGGCAAACGCACAGGGCACAACCTCTTATACATCCATGGTCTGTGGTCTATTGGACATCCATTTTGGAGGTCCTAGATAGTAACTAGATAGTTATAATAGTGTGCATATTTTAAATATTTTATCGTTCAACTCAGGCCTTTTCGGTAGAGAAATTATGGCAATAGAATAGAAATCATATGTTTTAAAATTGTACAGAACTTTGTAGGCGGACGTTTAACTGGCGTCATTATGGTAGTCGACTTGATTACAGTCCAAAATGACGGAGGCAGAGGTCTGCTGCTGAGCGCTGGCGTTGCAATGGAACGAACAATTGACTTTCACTTCTTAGCATTATACTTTCTTTGGTACTGTTTAGTTAGTTTGTACAATTTAATGCATTATATCAAATGAAAGACTGATATAAAATGTTTAATTTATTTTTCAAATTGTGTAAGGTTTGTTCTGACTGTTTATTCCATAAGCTATTAATATTTTTAGTTATGTTTTCAATATCTACAGTTACTCAATGTCAAACATAAACAACAATTATTTTTGGCAAATTAAAACAAATCTCAATTACAGAGTTACGGAGCTGAAAAGTGCCTTACTACCATGCTACTTTTAAAGACTTTAAAGAATCTTTAATTTTTGGATGAGTTTGTGAAGTTGTAGTTAATTATTGTTGTAATGTAAATGTGTCAATACAACCTAGAACGACCTCTTTGGACTCTCTATAGAAATAGCTTGTTCTATACAGACGTAGGTGTTGTGTTTCTGCTTTCTTAATTATGACCTTGAAGGAATCTGCTTATTTATACCCATTGCTGCTTACTGTTTACAACTTAGTAGAAGGCAGGATCAGTACTTGAGGAGAACATGGAACATTTAGCTTGAGGCCCCTCTACAGGCCAAAAATATTATTACTGGCATGTGTAGGACAGTTTGAATTGACTTTGGAAGCTGTGTAGACTAACAGGCTTCACAGGAAAAATCAAGAATCTGCAGCTTCCCTCTGAAGGGACTGTGGCTGTGCAGCAAAGCTTGAAGTACTGCTAGCAATGTCCATGACAAAGTCATCAATCATATTGCAAACTACTGTCCTGATATAAACTGTGATTAATAACAAATAGAACATGATGTACTCCCAAAAAACACACGACAACTTGTGAGAAAATGAGAAGAATTTAGACTGAATGTGAACGATATGGTTGTGAAACTGTCACACTGTCTCTCTTTCTGTTACACACACACACACACACACACACACACTGACTCAACTTAAAATACCAGGATTTGGGATCAAAGACAGTTTTCCCTTTGAGATAGAAAAGCCGATGCACAACAGATCGAGACCTTTGCTGTGCGTAGACAGGACATACTGTAACTCTGTGTTAGCTCCCAAAACGTGACGGCAGACATACACATTCTTATATCAGGTCTTCCTAGAAGAAAAGAAGAAAAGCAGTGCACACCTGTAACAGTTGAAAATGAGACTTTCATCTGTCATCTGGTTGCTGTAAATCTAAAGCATGCACCTGTGGAATGATTATTAAATTCACTGAAAATAGAACTGGAAATATGTGGGGGGGAAACCTTTCTTTATTTTGCTGCCAGATTTAGACAGATGCAGAAGGCAATACAGACAAAGGTCTGTTTGAAAATATCAACTCTTTATTGTTTTCAGTGCACCAACTCCTTTATGTTTGACGGCTTTTCAGATAGAAGATAACAGTTTCCTGAGACATCAAGTACTTCACAATTAATTTAAATCTGCTGAGGAATGTTCTGCTTTCACGTGAAGATTGACAATCTTAAATCCCACTATCCTTAAATTACATCATTGGAGACTGTAGTTGTGTTGAGACGTGTGTCACTTATAGCTTAGCAACGAGAAATAAAATTTAAATTAGAATCTGAATGAGGAACTCAATGTTGACCTGCATACAAAGAAATATATTCCTGAGGCCTCATTACTGAAACTTCCTAAGTCTGATGCGTTAAATTTCCCGGACCACGTATTAATGGGTATATAAATTATATCGACTGTGATTATTTTGAATTTTGTTGACATGCTACGTCTGGCTCTGGAGAGGCCTACAAGGAGGCAGGGGGCTCTACCAGTGGTCATACTGATCCAAAAATTGAACGGCCGTCATTTTTTGTCCATGATAGCAATTTAGCTAGCCGGTGACAAGTGAGAGCCGTTGATTTATGGCTTATCCATCTCAAGTAGCCTACCGGTACGTTCTAATCAAAGATACAAGCATGACCGGATGAGTGCCGATTGAAAAATGTAATTTACAGATATAGTTAGGATAAGTTACGATAAGAGACGAGCTCTGAGATAAGATGGGACACAGTCATGAGTTTAGGAATTGCTTCTGTAATAGGAAGATAGGATTTTTTCCTGTCTTTGAAACTTAAAGGTTCTCCATACGATATCTAGAGCATTAATATAGCAGCAAACAACTATTGTCTATGTAAAGATAAAGTGGAGTAATGTCTACCTGAGCCGAGAATGAAGTCAGTGCTTTGTTGACATAGCCGGGCCGGCCGTGTGTGCTTCCAGTGCATGTTCATGCATGTGAACGTGCCCATTGGCTAGCTCGACGGCGCCGTCATGGAAGCGTAGCACCCACCCTCCGGTTTCGGCTTAGCTTAACACTGTTAGCTCCGTCAGCACTGTTGCCCTTGTTTTTACTGTTAGCGCTGTTTGCACCATAGGCTACTAGCCGCCGGCTCAGCTCTCGCCATGTTGAGAGTCAGCGGAAGCAATAGAAATGCTCCCATTGTTGCATTTAGCACCTTTAAGTTAAGATAGGACAAGCATTTAGGATATTTTTCTGTAATGAGGCCGCATAGCAAGATTCACTGTTTTTTATCTGCAGCCTTCTAAATGTTCTTAAAAGCTCAGTCATAACTTCACAACATGGCAGATGTCATTAAAGATGTCGTTGCTGAAATGACCGCAACATCTTTTGCAATCAAGTCAATGACTTGAACCTCCATGAGCTTTATATTGTCAAAGGTTGTAGCAAGGTGTAATCTAATACAGGGTAAAAGAGCTGTCAATTAGTCAACAAAATAGTCAAAGGAAAGTCAAACATTTACTTTCCATTTATGAAATTGTTGTTAAACCTCTGTCTTGAATAAATGATTACAGATATTTTGAATAGGATTAGGTTCCTAATCAATCATGATTAGGAACTAAACTTGATGTGTTGTGGCTGCTCACCATCACATATACTGTATGTACAGCATGTAATTACTTTTTAAACATTCTTACATTTTTGACAGAAAACATAGACTCTGCATATCATAAGAAACCAAAAAACTAAAATGAACCAACAGCAATGTCTGTCTGCTCAATAATCCACTGCCTTTAACAGAAACCATTAATAAGCACATCTCATTACAGGTCTTTTAAGAGCAAATGCTGATTAACATACGGCCAAAACAACTCAGTTATTTTCCATTCTTCATTCATTCTCCTTTACTTCCCACAGCTGAATCTGGTTGTCTTTACGCTGCAGTGTTTGTAATCTCCCCTAGCACAGCACCTCCAGCTGAAACACACCCACGCACGTACAGTTAATAAGCATAATGTTTCAGAATGGAACTAAAGAACTGCAGGACATGTAATTCACAAGAAATCTGTTGTTGTCGGAGTGAATGTAGTTTCGAATTTAGTACAGCCTTAGTGGTTGCTACACTGCGGACAAGATGACGTAGCAGGGACAAGTGTGTTGTTGGCAGGCCAGCTGAGCACGATCAGTCCATCTCATCTCAGCAAACAGTAACTCAAACGTTACTCACATCAAAATAAACAGCGCATGATATACAGTCTACTCTATAAAAATCCCTGTAGAGTTAATGTTAACAGCCATTATTTGTGTTATGACAATACACCACTAGATGAGTCATCTGTACTGTTCTGCTGTGCGCATGTCACAGGCTTGACCCGCTGTGTGACAATGATTTTTCTACCACGTGTGTGTTTTCAAAGGTCATTTCACTCAAATAGCGAACAAATAGCAGCAGGTCAGAAAATGCCATTTCTTACAGGTCACGCTCTGTGATACAATGATTTCTAAATATAGACTGTGCGACAATCGGGTGAAAAGTTATCATATATTAAAGGACCAATGTGTAACATTTAGAGGGATTTATTGGCAGAAATGGAATATAATATGAATAAATATGTTTTCTTTAGTGTTTATTCACCTGAAATTAAGAATCATTGTGTTTTCATTAGCTTATAATGAGCTGTTTATACAGTATCTACATACGGAGCATGTTTCTACAGTAGCCCAGAATGGACAAACCAAACACTGGCTTTAGATATGGCGATTCACATTTTCATGTTTTCGCGCTGGCCACCGTAGTTCTTCTACACGGATGAAGCTTCAGTTGGTTGCAATCTGCAACCTCACCGCTTGATGCCACCAGATCCAACACACTGCACCTTTAAGGTTTAAACAAGATAAAGAAAAAAACTAAAGCTAATAGAAAAAAAATATACCAACAGTACATCTAATTTATTTTAAGTGCAGGATACACTGAATATATAATGCATTTCTCAATAAATTAAAGCTTTTGCATTATTAATTATTTCTCTATTAATTAGTGATAGAAAAGCTTGTTTTCCATGAACAATTTATGCAATTTAGGCTGCTCAGTGTATCTCAGTAAATGCATGAGTGATGTGTAAACAGGAGTAGATTCTATAATCACTATAAAATCTTTTATTCTTCCTGATTTCAGGCTAACAAGAGAAGGATCAGTCAGTATTATCATACAAGTGTTCAAACATAGCTGCCGCCGGAAGACATCCGGAACAAGCATGCAAACCGCCCCCATTTCATTCAATCCTGCACCATGTTGGAAACAATGAAACTATATGTTGAAATCAAGGTTTTGACTTTAAAAACTCAATTCATTTTAACACAGTTGACTTCTCGAGCTGTCGGTGCTTCACTACCTCTGGACAGTGTCCGTGTGTAAGTGCACCAACAAGACAAGAGAGATTATTCAACATAATGTAACACAGTAATCAGATCTCTCCTGACAACCGTCCAGCTAAACCGCTATTAGCGTAGTGGGCATCACTTCAAGTAGACAAAGATATTATGGGTCGACATAGGCAACATCAGTGTAGACGTGGGTGTCAAAATACTGTGTTAACACATTTATGAACAGAGTGAAAAGCATTTCAACTACAGACAGATGCAAATTTTGACAATTCAGTTTGTCAAATGACTATCAAAGATATTCACTGACCCACTGCATCAACAACAACAAAAGCCCCCTGAGGCAAATTTTTGATTTGTGATATTGGGCTATATATATATATAATTGACTTGACTTAACTTATCAGTACTGATATGTCCCCATATGAAATCATAAATGTCACAACACACTATAACTGTAATGACCATGGTGTAGCTAACACAACACTATAGAAATCTTAGTTGTTGAGTTTAAAGCTGCTATAATCAATATCTTTATATTATCAATGGATGACATAACTAAGTGCATATGGATTGGGTCACTTGCAGTGATTAACCCCCAGGTAATTATCACCCGACTCTGCAATTCCCCTCAGCTCTACGGAGTGTTTTTGCGTCCTTCGGCTTACTAGTGCATTGCTGTTAAAAACGTTTTCTATTTGGAACGGGCCAATGGTTCGGCCTGTGGTGTTGCTGCTTGTAGCTTTCTGAAGAACGGCTCATCCAAACACAACTTCACACTCGACATTGCGCTTCCTTGGGTCCTGAGCAATACACCTATCATGACATAGTTGCATCCCCTAGCACTGCTAGAGTACACGCATGATTTGGGTGCAAAAGCTCACACGAACATCGACCCAGCTTGCCGTTCGGCGGTGTGACAGTTAATATTGTACTAGTGAGCAACAGAGAGCGAGCTGTACCCAGCATGCCGTTCACCGGTGTAAAAGTTAGTCCCGTAGATCTCAGGAGCTCGCTCTCGATACTGCCCTTCCTCTGCAATACACCCGCCAAGTGTGAAGTCGATCGGATATACAGTTGTTGAGAAAATCGAATGACAGACTGACATATGTGGACCGAGATGTTCTTTGTCGTGACAACGCCACCTAGGAGAGAGCCTAGGAGGACTCATGTATGTTTTGTTAATAACGGGTGAACAGTAGAAATGACCAAACAGGAGACAGAACTCAAGTTGAATAATTTATTTATAAATTGTTCAGTGAAAGTGACACCAAGCAGGATTATTAAAACTAGCATGAAAACAAGGCCTTGTCTGGGCGGCTGGGACAAGCCGTCCAGACCGTGTACAGCTCACCTGGGTGGGTAGGCCTACATGTACAATTTGTGGCCTCAGTTCCTTGGACCACCATCAGGTTCAGCTCTGCGGCTGCGTCCGCCTGCTCCGCTCTCCGTGTCTCTCCGCTTCTCTTTTGCTCCGTTGTGTTTTCTTATTTTGTCGCTCAGTTCTGGCCAGCAGTTATATCCTGTCGCTGTGCTCCCGCCCCCGTTAATTGCCTCCACAGGTGTGTTCAATTTAGCTGATGGTTGCGGCAAAGTCAAATACTCCTGCCATTTTAGTAAAAAAAAAATAAAAGCTCTAAATACCCACCGTACACTACCTGCCCTGCACCAAACAGCAGACAGACACAGTTGACACAGAGAACATAGTGGAGCATTTAGCAGCTAAAGAGCCAGATATTTATCTCAGGAGATGGTGGAGACCAAAAGCAGAGCTAAAAGTAGAGTAAATATTGGATTTACATTTGTCAGTTGATCACAAACACGACTCCAAATGAATGCTAATGTTGCTCTGTCTCTGCCGGATGTGTAAATGGACTCCTGTTTGGTAACACATAGCCCGTGGTATTATGTCAGTGTTGTGTCTACAGCTCATTTAATTTTCCCCAAGAGACCAAAGAAGTCAATTAAAACAGCTTTCATAAAACTGAGACAAAATGTGTATTTAAAATGAACCTGTAGCTTTATGGCTATTAGGTACCTGAATGCATCTTAGTGTTTCCTTGCCTGCTCTGCATCATTCCCACAGTTATCCTCTTTCATGTATTTCAACTGGATCAAACTGCTGCTCCCTGGGAGGAATGTGTCATGGGATATGTACGCGCGGAGGCTCTATCTTGTGCTAATGGAAGCAGCTGCTTTGAGTGGCCTATTTATGAGCACTTCATGTGAGTCATGGAGTGCTCTCCAAATGTATTGGCTGCTATAGTGCAGCTAGCAACACAACAGCACAGCTTCAGGTGAGCTGATGCTGTGAATGCGAGCTGGAAAAGAACATCATTCTGGTACAGAATAAGAAAAAAACACAGCTGACTCACAAAGCTGGAAATCTCTGTAATGTAGCATTAAATATGTAATGAAAACTATATTAATTAATTTTGTTTGTGCGGATTTTTCAATACAAAGGCTTCATTATATACTACGGTAATCAGTTTCCTGTCACAAAGTCTACCTTGATCCCAAGATAATCTTACTAAGTGCTTTCAAGTCGCCTAATCCCTGCAGTCATTTCATTTTTCATCTCGTTCTCTTGAGTTTTGCTTTGGTGTGACATCAAAGAGGTGGCACTACAAACACACTGCATTTCAAGTAATGGGAGATAATAGTACAAGATTACTGCCAAAACTAATTTGTCCAAGTGCATTAGAATAACTGCTGAACTTGGCAGCAGGCTTGTTACATCAGAGGCACTGCTTTGAGTTACACCTGCACACGGGAGATTGGTTTGACAGAATACTGCAAATCGAAAAGGAAAACGCAAACGGCGCATTTTAATTAGTTTTGTTTATAGCATTTAGGTGTTAATTTGTCTGTCTATGAAGGTCATTGTTACACAGGGTCAGCCCCTTCCTGCTTGAACTTATCTGAATCATCACTTTATTTCCTCCCTACCTTTTATGACACTTTTCATATGTTTCAACTACCTTGCAACAGGGTCACTTCTGCTTGACCATGTGCCGTGCTGCGCAACCTGCGACACGGACGGGAAATCTTCTATATTTAGTTGGGGAGATACTATGACATATCAAACTACTAGAAAATTTCCCAGTAAGACATGTCATACTTAAAGGTTCAAATGAGGTTTCGAAATAAACTTGGGTGAGAAATAAATATTCCAAATAGGCCTGAGTCTGTTTATGTACATAACTCTATTAATTGTGCATTAAATCATAATTTAAAACAGAATTTAAAGGTTAAAAAAGAGGGGTGGAGTGTGAAGGTCCAATAGGCAACAGGTGTAGATAATCTCAAAGACATGTAATATGATCTTTTGGATTGTGTTTACTTTTATATGATAGCTTTGATGCCAAATTTGGCCCAGTCTCGAGCCACGCCATGGCTTGTCAATCCACACAGGAAATAGTGTGGCACTTCTCAGATAACATAGCATTAACAAGATGAAATGAATCAAACGGGAAATATAACCTGCAGTTGCCAAGAAAGGTAAAAAAAAAATGTTTTTTAGTATGTTGTTAAAGGGGCACTTCATTCCAAATTTGTGATGACATCATCAGGGTTATTTTCTGTACTTTTAAAGTGGGATTTTGTAACTTTTGCTGTGCAGCAGCCACAAGTGACAATTAAGGGATCATTGCTAAAACCTATAACAGTAGCACGAGTGAAGAAGAGTAAGGGGCCCTGTCCACCAAAGTGTTTTTTCCTGAGGCCAGCATATTTTGTTTTAGGCTTTGCAATGGGAACACCTGAGCGTTTTCAGAAGAGCAACTGGTGTTTTCAGCTGGGAAAAAAAACACTTTGGTGAACACCGATTCAGTGAAATGACTAACAATATTGAATCAAACTTGCTAACATTAGCCACCATAAGCTACTAGTCATACCAGACCACGTGTGGCTGTAGCAGCAAAACCCTGACTGTATTAAATTGAAGAAGAGAGTGTTTTATTGCTCATGAATGTAGGTAGTGGAATAATATGTTATTTCCTCTTTAAAAGTTGCATCGTCTCAAGATAAAAAGCTCCCTTCATAGCCTCAGAAGTAGCCACAGGGCGAGTCGAATTCTTTTCAACAAGTAAACAGAAATAAAATCGGTTGAGGGCCCTTTTACAGTAAAACAACAAACATAGAACAAAAATGAACCAACAGGTTTGTTTATACATTAATTCTTAGACGTAATCGTGATATACAGCAGGAAATAATCTAAAAATATCTAGAGCTAATTAATAAGGAGTTCGCTAAGGAGCATTAAAACATTGTGAATTCTCTATTGTTACAGATGAGAAAAAATAGTACTGTACATGCCAAAGTTATTTTATTAATGTTACCAATGACAGACATTATTATAATAATGAATATAAATGTTGTAGTATGTTGTAGTAAAAGTATTATCAGAAATAAAAGTATTTCTTAATGGATAAAGTAGGTGTTCTGATCAAGTTATAGACAGTTTGTTGTCACCATTCTAGTTAAAAAACAACAGTGAAAATACATTTTTCATATTGGGTTCACAACCTAACAAAAACTTGCTGTAAAGCACCGATTCCCTACACATTTGAAGAAAGCTGCCTTTTTAATTCAAAGCATCATTGAAATGTAAACATTTACCAGATTTTATAGTCCTTGATCGTCCACATGAAGAGCAGTAAACATGAGAGGAAGCGATGTGCAGATTGAAGTAAACACGAGGCGAGTCATAGTCCTTTCTTTAGCAGATGGTACAGTATGAGCCAACCACCTGAGCCCATCCAGACATCATCATCCACCGTTTTCTGTCCAGCTGTCTTATTTCTCTTCTCCCTCTCTTTCCCCGTCCACAACACTAAACATCATCCTGCAACACAAACACACGTACATTAAAGAACATCTTGTGCTGCATTTTACATCATGTGTCACAATGGCATATTTGATCGTGTGGAACCCCAAAGTGTTCAATATTAAATAAATTTAAAAAAATTAGTAATTCTGAAATAATTAGTCACATGAATTAATTGTTTAAAATATACAGATGAAGCAATAATTTCTGAAATAATCTAAGAAATGATTAAACCCCAACTCATTATTATGAATTATTTCATTATTTTTTTTTCATGATAACAGTTTAACGAAAGTTTTTTTTTATTATTTCATAATTCAGATTATGGAAAAAATACTTAAAATACTTTTAATCTCTGTATAATTAAGCATACAACAGGACGTGCTCTGAGTTGAAACAGGCAACTAAAACGTGTGATTTTGGTCTTTGTCTTTTTTTACACTAAATATGCAGAGGCATCAAATTGACTTGACAATGACATCACAATTAATACCTTGAATAAGGTGTAGTTAAAACAGTCTATCTCAGTAAATGTAGTTTTATAGATAAAATAACCACATGGTAATGGTCCCGTAATATACTGCCATACTGCCCAACCCTATAGGAGTCGGTCTTACATTGGTAAAATGAACGATGCAGGAGATGGCGATGATGAGAAGGCCGATGATGACGGAGGCAACAGCGACATAGAGAGCGCTCCTGCCCAGCCGCCTCGAACCATCGTAGTCACCGCGATAATAGCTGTTCCTAGACTGAGAATAAGAAATCACAATTACACACTTAAAACTCTGTCAGTACATTTGAGGATTTTACTTTAAAAACTGTGACGAACAAACCCTCTGAGCATTTGATCAGTCCCAGAAATGAAAAAGCCAATTAAAGATTTTACTCCAGGATTTGCAGATAATTAGTTTAAACCAGAGCTTGAAGAGGAAAAAAATAAGTGCCAGTACTCCCCTTATTCACATGTCGGCGTGTGTATCAGCCGTTGTTATATTATTATACTTGGGTTATGCATCTTCTATAGCAGGCCTATAATACTTTATTCCAACTCGAACATTATAGGGTTAAGGTGGTGTGTTTGTATATTTATCCATAATGTTAATACTTAAAGTTAAACTTGCTTTCCTGTGTTATTTGTAGCCTATTATAGGGTATCATTCAGGTTTTAGGAGCAGTGCCCCAGCCAGGATGCTAGTACATATTATGTAGCAGGATAAAGAGACACATTATGAATTTCAATTCAATTCAATTTATTTTTATATAGTGTTAAATCATAACAGAAGTTATCTTGAGATGCTTTTCATATAGAACAGGTCTAGAACGTACTCTATAGTTTAGAGACCCAACAAGAGATCCCCCATGAGCATGCATAATTGCAGATATGCAGAATTTCTAGAATGAATAAAAGATACTAGGAAATATTGGGTTTCCCCCAAAAACATTTGAACTATTCAAATGTACATCATTTTGGCCAATATTATTAAGCTATTACAAAAGATAACTCCCAAAAAGATTAAAGAGAAAACTTATAGTTTAATAATTATTTCATAGTTTACACATATCACAGCCTTCGTCTGAACATTATACTTCTTCACTTTAAACGAACCACATTTTTGGAAACTTTAAAGTGTCATGAAAAGCTTTCCATCTTGTTGGGACCTGGTCACAACATGGTTTAATGGTTATATTTAAAATGTTGGTAAAACAACACTTAACAGGCCTGCAGACAGATTACTGGAAACATCAGTGTGATTTGTAGTTTAGCCACTGACTGAATGTTTATATCCGTTTGCCACATGGACATTTTGTTTCATTTTCCAAAATGGAGTATCGTGAGGTTTCTTTGATGGGCAGAACAGGTGTGTGTGTGTGTGTGTGTGTGTGTGTGTGTGTGTGTGTGTGTGTGTGTGTGCGTGTGTGTGCGTGTGTGTGTGTGTATGTGCGTGTGTGTGTGTGTGTGTGTGTGTGTGTGTGTGTGTTTGATTGCGTTGCATCTTTAGTGTCTAACACATTCACTCACAACACAACACGCCAGAACACTGTGCAACTGAAACACATTCAACATCCTGAAGAGAGAACAACTTTCTGTTCTCTCTGACACATTTAATGATACCCAGCAGGACATGCCATACTTACCATGATAGACAAGACCAGGGCCACAAGGTTGACGGGGTATGCAGGACAAAAGCAGGTGAGAATAGTCAAGCAAAGGTAGCTGCGGAGCGGAGGTAGAGATTCCTGTTCCTCTATAGAACCGTGGTCGAAATATTCATTCCCACTCAGGGAATTTTTAACTTGTGCATTAAGCACTCCAGGAGCCATCGTACCTCACTGAAATGAAACACAGTCCGGAGGAGAAAATTAGAAATTAGAAACGGTGAAAACAAGCCGTAAATAAGCCGAACCTGAAAGGACAGAAATCCAACTTGAGGAGCTGAAGTCCAACTTGTAACTAGTTTGAAACCAAAAGTTCAAAAGTCTGATATGTTGTGTGGTGGTCCTCTTTCAAAGCTGAAAAAAAAATGCAGTTTGTGGGGAGAGGGGGAACAGGAGGAGAGAGGTGGGAGAGGATCACTAACCCTGCTGGCCTCCATCCAGGACCCGGCCCTGAGCTGAAGTGTGAGGAATCAGACTCTATTTACCACTGCTGGCACCTCACAGGACACACAACATGCTGATGATACAAGGAAATAATCCCTGTCTACGGTTCAGTGCCATCTAACGTCTGTGAATGTTGTTAACACAGAACACCATCTACAGTATTGTGTTCTTCTGGGACTGTCACAGTTCAGTTTAAAGCTGGTGAAAACACTGTTGAAACTATCAGGCTGCACATGGCAAACTGGTCCTCCATGCACATTTACTGCATCTTGAATGTCTTATCATTGTAACCTTTCACTCTTTAAACTTGGCATTTATCTCCTTTCATATAATACCTCAGTAATATTATAGTAAGAAAAGGATCCTATATGGGCCACTCGTAGTGTGAACACAGCATTAGAGGCAGATGCATATAGTCCATGAGGAAAGCTAGTAAACATGGCACCAGGGCCACAAAGGGCCAGGAGGGGATGAAAACAATAGTGAAATGCACATGATATGACTGTCACAAGTGTCTTTAAAGCCACTATGTTTTAATAGTAGAGTTTTTATTCTGGAAATGTGGGGATGCATACAGTTTAACTTTTACATTAAAATGTTAGCATCTTAAAGGGATAGTTTGGGTGTTTTGAAGTGGGTTTGTATGAGGTGCTTATCCATAGTCAGTGTATTACCTACAGTAGATGACGGTCAGCATGCCCAAAGTTTGGAGAAGCAGACAGGAGTTACCGCACGGGAGCAAAGCAATGTACTGCTGTGGACGGGGCCGCCAGCAAAATGTATTTTAGCCACCTAAAAGAAAGTTGTTTTTTTCAGTTTTTCAGTTCAGTTCAGTTCAGTTCCGTCGGAAAGGGCTGTCTGACAAGATAAAGCGGTGAAAATATTCTAAATATAGCGTACACTTAAACTGTTATTGATTTTTGTGGGTGAGCTTTTCTTTGTAGGTGGCTAAAATCCATTTTGTTGCCGTCCCTGTCCACAGCACTATTGCTTTACTCCTGTCTGCTTCTCCAAGCTGGGGGCGTGCCGACCGTCATCTACTGTAGGTAATACACTGACTATGGATAAGAACCCCATTCAACCCCACTTCAGAACACCCAAACTGACCCTTTAATTTCTGCCTCTCATCAATGCCAGATTCCCACTGGACGTGCTTGTGGAGGCCAGAATATTTACAAGTTCAATTTAGATGAACTTTTGCAATACAATCTTGCAGAAAATCACCAGAGCGTGCGCCACTTTTGTTGTGAGTGCTGTATATTCCTGGGCCAAATCTGAATACTTCCACTAAGTGTTGCCAAATTCAGAAATTCAGTTCAAATCCTATATCGCGGGGACTTTAAGTTGGATTAATTTAGAGGAAGACTAAATTTAATTGAAGTTGCTGGTCAAGTGGTGTGACATCAGTGTGTCTGCATATATAGTCAAATGTATAATAACAATAAAAAAATCACAATGAAACGCTTTAGAATAATTTATTAGGTTTTTAAAATTGAAATTATCAGAAAAATAAAACAAGGGAAAAAAAGAAAAGCATTGTTGTAAAGCTTGGCAGGGGACAGCCCATATCTTAAACTTTAACTGAGCTCATGTAGAGCCACGAGCTCCATTCAAAGCATTGGCCCTTTTCCTTACATCAACACAACAAAAGACATCGTTAAAATCAATATACAAGGGGAACAAGATCTCAAAACAGAAAAATATAGTTTCTTTTTTTTTTTCTGAAAATAAGTCTTAATGCCGCAGAATTATCCACACGTCGTCTGCTATTACCAATAATAGTACTATTTTCATTTGTAAGGTAAAAAATAACTTATTGCTTTATTGTAAGTTAAAAAGTTACAGTGTTGGTGTCCAGCAGTAGTTTTATGTCGTGTCCCAGGCGGTCTGACAGAGGAACTACCGGCTGGATCAGGAAGTTTTCTGCTGTGCTGAACATCAAACAGTCTGCAGCAAGAAGGCTGAACAAACAGCCTGCTTGTTTTTGCAAACGTTGAATTTGTTCCAACTTTTTTTTTTTACTTTTCCTGCCAGCCAGTGTCGTCCGTACTGAGGTCCTGTATCAGAGCCGACCGGGAGCGAGACCCTGTTCCATTTCTGGTTCCCTGCCCAAACCCCCTCTGTTCACCACTACACGGAGCAGCAACTGTGTATAAACAATATGTCGGTTCCAGAGGAGCACAAATTTATTAAACCTAAATATGAAATGGGAGGGAGGTCGAGGGGGAGAGGAGCAGATGAGCCACAATGGAACAGGGTGATCTTCTTTTTTTTTTTTCAGTACCAAAAAAAATTGGCAATCGAAATGCTCCTTCGTCGCCAAAAGTAGTTCCATATTACACCTTGATGTATGCGCACAAACACTCACTCACACACACTCAGACGCAATCACATGCACCTTCAACAGCGATAAGAGGACAGAACATGATTGTGATGTTTTTCTACAATTGCTTCTCTGAGAATGTCCTTCATTTGTTTTCACGGTGGTGAACACCGCATAAAAGAATAAAAAAAAACAAAAAGAAAAACAATAAAAACAATAAAAACATTAAGAAGTGAATCGCGCAAAAATATATATATAATATTTTCAAAAAAGAGGAAGTCAAGTCAAACCCCCGACCCCGTGAACCCCTGATTTCTCCTGTTCAAGGTTGTAATGCTTACGTAGTTCGTCATCTTTAATCTAAAGTAGTTTTCATGAAGATGCAAGAAATCTGGTTTATCGTGGTGTTCAAATTAAGTCAAAGTGATGAGATTGTGACATAAACTGTTATTTAACTGTAACGAATGTGCCAGACAAGCTCCTGGAAGTTTTGTTTCTCGACAGCGCTACGCTGAAGCGTCACTGGAGCCGACTGGCCAACAATGTACACATACATACCATATGCATACCAATAAAAGTAGTGAGATGACCACACGTAGTAGTAGATGACAGCCAATCAAACAGCTGCTAACCCTTCCCAAACCAACCAATGACATGCGAGCCGGTTCAGTAACCCCTCCACCCCTCCCTCATCCCAACGTCTATGTACAATATCTTACAGGAAGACATAAAAACATTGCTTTAAAACCAATTACAGAATAAAATACCTTACAGATTATCATTATTATGTCAATATTAATAACAATATTACAAAGGTTTTGTTTTTAAAGACTACCAAAATATACATTTTTTTTCATGTTTCCGTGATGCTCGAGTTAAAAAGAGGACTTTTGTTCTTCCTTTGTTAAAAATGGTTTTCAGACGGAGACCCATCTCGCACGGCGTTTTCTCTCTCTGTTCACATCAGTAACGGCTTTGAAGAATTTCATGATGAAACGACGTATCACATTGAAATAAAATAATAATAAAAAACTCAAAATAGTCCTCTGTGACTTTGTCAAAGATGACAAACGTTTCCTCAGAGATTTTTTTTTTTTTTTTGCAGTTTTCTTTTCTCATCTTCAAAAGAAAATAATGGAAAACGGAGGAGGAGTGGGGTGAGGGGTGTGGGGGGGCTAGTTATTACACTACATGAGGACAAAAGAGGAGAGACGGGGGACGTTATGTTGAAGTGAGATTAGTACAGCAAAACAGAGTTCAGGATTTTAAAAAGATATTCAGTCGGTGGGTGGAGCCACAGGGGGCCAGGAGAGCCTGGTAAAGCCCGTGTCCGGCCAATCAGGTTGTGCCATCAGAGGGCAGCCAGCATTTTGATTGGCTCATCAGCAGAAGAGAGGCCCTCCCATCTTCAGTGACCTGAGTCTTCTCAGTGGTAGCCATTAGTGAACGCAGTAGCAATCAGAGGACCCTGGGGATACGCAGACAAGACGGGATACATTTTCTATGAGATTTGTGAATAATGCGTGCATCCAAGCATACGGGGATGTGTGTGCGCGTGCGTCGGTGGGCCGTGTGACTTACCCCTAGACCGTGGCCAAACCCTGTGCTGGGGGAGGGGCTAGCGGCGCTCATGTAGCTGCTGACTCCTGAGTCCTGGTTGGCTGCAGCGTACAGGTCAGCCATTGGTCCGGGGCTGCTGGTGCCCAGGAAACCAGCTGTGCGTGAAGGGGTGGAGCCTGAGAGGCAGAGGAGACAAGTCAAGTCAGGCTTCAACACACACATACGTCTAAAAATACTCTTTTATTTGTCCAAGCAGGACATTGTACACACATTCTACCGTAGGCGAGTATATGCACAAGTACACACACACACACACACACACACACACACACACATACCTCTAACTACTGCAGCAGCTGCTGCAGCTGCCATTGGTCCATATGCAGTCAGGGGAATGGCTGAGGGTTGCAAACAAACCAAATTATTGCACTGTCATTGTGGATCGCTTTCATATCAGATCATGAGTCACAATCTACAGCTCAGTGTCGGATGACTTAACATCTGCGCAAACATCTGCCATCTGATTTAAATCCAGCTGGGGTAGGGGGCAACATCCCAAAACCAACGGCACATAAAATCCTATGAAATCTGACTTTAGACTCTGAAAATAAGGAACTAAATAATGCTCATGATAAAAATAAGGAGGATGACAATTCAAGAACAACTCAGAGCCACTAGATGGCAGTGTAAAGACAGAGCTGCAGGAGCTGCTTGGAGATGCAGGGGCCATATTCACACCCTGAGACAAATCAGAGGCAGTCCAGAGGACTCCTGAGTCAGTGAAGACCTGTTCATAAGTCGTCAAATGCTACTAATTTAATTTAATGTAATCTTTGATTTGATTCAATTTCTTTTTTTTATTTCAATTGATCTTTTCATTAAAAATGTAATTGCATTTGTTTTTTTAATTTAAAACATGATTTCTTTAATTTAACTTACAATTTAGTTTGATTTTTAATTAAACTAACTTAATTTTGTTTGAATTAAATAAAAATTGTAATAACATTTTTAATTTAAATTAATTTGTTTTTTTTTAATTTATACTTAAATTAATTTTTTACTTCATTATTTCAATTTAATTAAATTTATTATAATATTTATTATCATTTAAATTTTAAATTATATTCAAATTGTTATTGAAATAAAATTTTATAAAATTTTTCATTTAATTTGTACCTGTTCTTTTATCTTAGGAGTTCTCTCAGTAAAAGTTCAGCAGCTTTGTGAACAGCTTTGTGAACAGCTCCTAAGAGGAGTCTCTTCGCTGGGAACTCTTAGCACCATTTAAGGCGACTCTTAGTGGTACGATACTTAATGTTAATACGGCCGCAGGATACACAAACAGAAAGTTTAATTTGAGTTTAAAGGATCATTTCAAAAGATCACACACGTCTTTATATTTGCGTTTTCAGAACAGCTGAAAAAACACTTGACTGGAATAATTGCAGGAAACTACAAAGCTTGTTGTAATTGTTTGCCTATTTCAGTAAGGAAAATGGTTCATTGTTCTAATAAACAACTTTACTGTTCTCATCAAAGGCATTGTCAGCTTACATTAAAGGATTAGTTTGACATTTGGAGAAATATGGTTATTCGCTCTCTTGCCAGCAGTTTCATTTGACTTTCTGCTGCTAAATAGCTTTCTGTTTTTTCTCTCGGGGCCCTTGGAGGAACGAGGAGCAACTGACCTGCCAGCTCATGGGGGTTGGATGATGTCAGGAGGGGGGTCCTCTCTAAGTGGAATTCTAGAAACAGAGAAAGGTCAAGAGAGAGAGAGCGATTCGTAAATACAGTCGCCATCCACCGGCCAGACAACAAAGCCACACACACAGAGACATTTAGCCACAGCAGAACGCTGACATGGACGCACAAGCACAGAAACATCTACTGTGAAGACAGACAGGAAGGTCGGAGCAAAGGAAAAGGAGGGGCGACGGCCAAATCAAAGGAGGTTACATAAGTAGATCAAATAAACACTGAAGAATCTAAGGAGAAAAAAGGGAAATAAATCTGAGATTTGAGACGTAAGGAGATATTTTAGAGAAGGTTTGGAAAGACATACAGGAACAACAATAAGATGGTATTTAGTGTGCGTGCTCTTGTAGTTCTTACACATTTCATGACCCCAGTACTTCACAGCTGAATCAACTACATTCTACAGCCTGTGTCATTTAAACTTATTACTACTGTTAGAAGACCTATAGTAGTATAACGTAGCCCGTTCACACAAAAAGGCGTATGAATGACACGATAATGCGCAAGGCATTTAGCGTGCAATAACAACTCCATTCTTGCTTTTGGCGTTTCATTTGTACGCCATGTAGTCTGTTCTGACTGCAATGTAAACACATCCGCTTAAATGTGCAACACTCAGAGCTAGTAACGTAGAATAAAAAGGGAGAAAGACCGCTTATGGCGGCCGGTAGGGGAGGTGGACGGGTCCAACAAACACACGACTTTTAACCAGGAAACTGGTGACAGTTTCGTTAGTGATGTTAGTGACATGTCCGTACGTATTTTACTTAGTTTTCCTATTTATTTTAAGCCCAACCATGACGTTTTCCTAAATCTAACTAATTTGTTTTATTGCCTCAACTGTGGACGTTACCGTAGTTTTGATGGGTGATCCTGAGCCTAAAATGCATCCTCATGACACCCGAAATGTCTGTGTAACGTCGTGCTATTTATACGCCTTCCCGACGTGAGACCGGATTGTATAAAGAGTGCGTTAAATGTTAGATGCATATATGGACTCACCTGGGAATTGATAAGTGTAACCAGGAGCAATTCCAGAGTAACTGCGGCTGGTGTAGGTAGTAGTCTGGAAACCTGGGTACCCTGAAATAGAAAATAATAACCAGTTTAGTTAACTTGGCTGAATAAAGACACATGAAAACATAAAGACATAAGCCTCGTAATGTAATGTAATTTATTTGCTGGTTAACATAATAACCTACAGATTATATATTGATTGGTTTTACCTAAAGAAAACTTGTAATAGGATTTTCATTTAGGTGTATAGGGTCTCTTTCTGGGCTCATTTTAATCAGCCAATGAATATGTTGAGTTTACAGTGAAGCTCTGGAGCAACTCTACTGGAGACGCGTGAAGATTAACCCATTTGTGCCTAAAGACTGTATTTAGTATGATAAGAAAAGTTCCACAACATTTGTTGATTGATTGGTCAAAATTCTTCAAATTTGGTACGGAAATACTTTGGGTAAGTATCTAACAGTACAACTTTGACATTTTTATATCACATGAAAAATCCCACTTTTATTAATAGTCAAAAACAGGATTTTTGAAAAATTAGGAAAAACGCTAACGTGTTTATTAAATGTTTTTGTTTTTTTAAATGTTCACACTGAATATGTGTATATCTTTGATATTCAACTTGTTATGAGATTGTGCTCCTTGTAGTTTCTGAGTTTTCTTATCATACAATGTCTAGTATTTGGGCACATGACTGTTTTTTACTAAAATATAATGAAGTCCATTGCAAAAAACGCCTAGATATAGTACGATAAGAAAAACTCAATTTCAGCCAAACTGTTTGAAAGTTTCTTCACATTTGTGTCCAGAGAACACTTCCACCAAAGGAAATAAAAAAAAAATTACAAGTTACATTATCATAATAGATTATTTTCCTGTATTTCTTTAAGGGTCGGGGTCATCAAACACGAATAACAAATGCACCATAGTGAGTAAACAACATCTACTGCGTTACTAAGACGATGGGGTCTACAGTACAGTACAGTGTCCAGCAGAGGGAGCCAGACAACCACAAATAACACGCAGCTCTCAGTTTGTTTTTCTCAATGAGGATGCTTTCAAACCATATTTCACTCCAGTGTGTAGAGCTCCATCGCCCTTCAGTCTGTGACCTCTAAATTTTTACATCACACATCATAGTTGTATTCACTGGAGATGAGCGTGTAAGAATCAGATTAGAGATTCATATCAACCAAATTAAGAAGCCCAATTTTAGTTCAAGTGAACTGGATTTTTTTTTCTTTACATTTCATGGGTGAAATCAAGACATATATGATATGTTAAGGAGCCGCAGAGGACAAACATCATGGCACAAGGTTAGTTTTGTATTGCAGCATAAAGATGAAGAGCAATAGCTGGTCTATAGACTAAGATGTACACCAAATCTAAAGGTGAAACTAATGAAAGGTATTCAGGTGTGTCCATTAAAAAATGCATTATTATTGAGACAAATGGCCATCAAACCTTTCTCATGTTGAACAACACTATTACATGTATAATGTTTGGTTAACACCGCTTTAAAACAGGCCTATATTTTGACTAACAAGAATTAGAAATTTTGGATTTTATTCTCCCAGCAATAACTCAAAACTACCCTTTAATTTAAACAGTCAAATACATTACTAATTGTGACATTACCTGAGGATATATTTGATGAAACTGCCCATAAATGTCATTGTTTATGCTTCTGCTCTAAACCACAACACCTACTGCTTATAAATAAAACCTTTAAAGGGGACATAACATGCTCATTTCCAGGTTCATACTTGTATTTTGGGTTTCTACTAGAACATGTTTACATGCTTTAATGTTCAAAAAACACATTATTTTTCTCATCCTGTCTGTCTGAATATACCCGTATTCAACCTCTGTCTGAAACGCTCCGTTTTAGCGCTTGTCTCTTTAAGACCCCCTCTTGAAAAAGCCCAGTCTGCTCTGATTGGCTTGCAAGAAAAATATGGTGCACCTTTGCAAAGATAGTTGGCCGATATATACTAATGAGCCTGCATGTGACATAGGAAGGGGGAGTCAAATCTGAATGGCTTATTGAATCACATTTTCTGATCTAGACAGCCAACAAAAACTGACTGGGTTGTTTTATTTCACAGTTTCCAGTTACCCCAGATACCCAAATGTATGTGCACAAGCACTGAAAAAGTGAGTTTTTCATGATATGTCCCCTTTAAGAGACTTCAATGCATTTGCTACGGGTATATTTGACTTTGGATCTTACCCAGCATGCCGATGCCCAGCATAAAGGCGTCCATCCCATAGGGCATCACTCTGGAGCGGCCTCTGGCTGAGCCCGTTGGCGTCATCACCTCCTTGGGCTGGGCTTTCTTACACTCCACCTAAAGCACAGGAAACCAATGTTCATTAACAAGTTCTGTAGAATTCTGAGATTAATACACAACTACACAACGTGACTCTTAAACTCACAACACACCCTGACAGAAAACTAAAAGCAGCTCAAACATTACTGAGTAAATAATGCTCATCACTACATGTATTGGAGATTTATTCATTAGATGATTTTTGTTCCTAAATGGAAACCTGAAGGTTGATGAAATATGTCACTGCTGACATTGCGTACCATTTTGTTGTTGATCTCGTGGAAGTGGATCTCACACACTTTCTCCACCACGTCTTCATTCTCAAAGGTGACGAATCCAAAGCCTGGAAGACACACAAACAGATTTATTCCAACACTTGACCTCTCTGATTGTTCATGTTTGCGATATCCTGTTTTCTTGACAAAGACGGCCCCAGATCTCAGCATTTACAGCGATATTGATGCTGTAAAAACAGAGTTTTCCTTTTGAAAAGTTCCCTACAATGTTGAAGACAAGAGTATATTTTCCCATAAACTTTTTAAAACTCTACGGTGGCTATAATACGGCTACATAATCCACACAAATATGTTTTAAAATGGCATTTTGAAATGAAAACAATCTCCGTCCAGACAAGCGTTTTATGGCCTTTTCAGAATTAACCTCCATCCATGCTACCAAGCCTGAAAACGCATGTCACATGACCATCCACATACACTGGACAGGAAGCAGCGCTAGACACAGGAATTAATGCAAAGCACTCAAATAATAGCTTGCCTCCTGCGCATGTAGGCAGTAGTAGCATTATAAAATGCAGAATTTAACAGCTGCTAGCATTGACAACAAGGTCAGCAAGGCTTGTAACTCATTATCCATGTTGAAATGAACCACTGGTGGTCGAGGCTGATTGCCAGACTAAAAAGCAACTCCGTTTTAGGGGCTCAAAAACGCCGGAGTAGTGTGGACGCTAGGCATAAATGTGGCAAAAGTTATGCGTTTTAAAAGGAAAACGTATTAGTGTGGATGTAAGACTGCCACAAGTTTCTAACACAAGGAGCTAAAAGACATCAGAATAGGCCTCGCATGGCTTGCCTATCAATCAAGCTGTTGGCATCAGGAGGAGCAGGGATGGGGCGTGGTTCCCCAAAACTGGAGCCCAGATTTAATGTCTTCTACCAATTATCACGCCCAATTTCTCTCACCCCACCCTGCTCTTTTACTTCTCTCTCTTTCCTCACTTGTCTCATTAAGTTACACGTAACCATCCTGACCCTGTATCCCGACCCTCAGCGTGGCGCTGTACTTCTAACTCGCCGAGAGAGATAAATCACATTGTCTTTCCATTTCATTTAAGAAAAAGAAATCTGCATTTTACTTTTTCGTGGAAGTTCACCTGGTGACTCTAACACGCTGTTTCTCCTTTCATTTACGAGGACATGTTTGTAGGTGTCCCCGCTTACTGTGTCGAGACATATTAACATAATGTGTGTGTGTGTTTATCATAACTCTCTACGCATACGTACCTCTGTGTCTGTTGGTTGTTTTGTCAAACATAAGCATGGCATCATCGACCTGCGAGAACAAAGCAAAGAATAGATGAGCTTCGACATATTAACACGCACACACACACACACACACACACACCATTACACAGCATGGGGTGCCATTGTCCCTCTTTAGCATTGGAGTAAGAGGGGAAAACAGATGGAGAGGGTGGAGGGGGGAGAGAGGGAGGGCTGACAGGTGACAAAGGAGGAAAGAAAAAGAAAGAACGAGAGGGAGAGAAAGGAAGAGAGTGATGGGGGAAATGAGGGAGGCAGTGAGAGGAGAGGGGGGACGCTGTATAAAAATAAAATGAAATACAATCTATCAAGGTGAAAAAGAAGCGAACGTTCCCGCTTCACGAAGCGCTGAAGGAAATTCTTTCCCATTCTTTGCTCTGTCTCCGAGTTCTCACAAACTCTGTCCTGCTCTCTCTCTCCCTCTTTTTTTTCCCTCTTTCATCCGTCCATGTCTTTCTTTCCCTCTCCACAAAGTTTACTATTCCCATGGAGACCCTGTAAAGAATTTCAATTAGAAGAACTTGCCCCCCCCCTCGTCCCTCGTCCCTCCCCAACTAATTTCAATGAATAGAAAGGAGGGAAAAAGAGAGGGAGAGAAAGCATGTGACAGAGAAGGAGAAAAGGGGAAACTGATGAATAATGGGGTGATTAAAAAAAAAAGATAGAAGGTGAAGTTTTGATGGAGGATAAATGAACATTTTGGATCAGAGAGTGTAGAACAAAGTGAACTGGGGTCTTTGTCAACACGCTCTCCTTTCATTCTCCTTCTCCCTCCACTTTCCTTTTTGCACTCACTCCACTGCCTATTCATATTCCTCCCCCCCTCCCCCCTTTCACCCTCTCTCCTCCCTCCCTCCCTCACTTGTCCTTCACTGGCAGGAAAGTTAGCAGCTTCTGCTCGAGCTCTGACGGCATGAGGAGAGAGAGAGAGAGAGAGAGAGAGAGAGAGAGAGAGAGAGAGAGAGAGAGAGAGAGAGAGAGAGAGAGAGAGAGAGAGAGAGAGAGAGAGAGAGAGAGAGAGAGAGAGAGAGAGAGAGAGAGAGAAGCCGAGGCCTGGTATCGCTGTACAAATGACCTTTATGTCGTTTGAACCAAAAAAAGTATTGCAACAACATTCATAAAAAATCTGCAACACTGATCTTCCTACATCACATGTGGCGTATGACTACATGGCTATTTTCATTAAGGCAGCAAGCACTGAAACTCAAACCAGTGTAACATGAGTGGCAGAGGCCTCTGGATGACCAGGCCATCCGATTTCTAACCTTTACTTGAGATGTAAAAACACATCCGCGTCTTCCAGTTGAGATTACAGCAGTGGTGGAAGAAGTACTTAAAGTAACAGTACCATTACCACGATGTATAAGTACTCCATTACAAGTAAAAGTCATTCATTTAAAATGTTACTTAAGTAAAAGTACAGAAGTATTATAATCAAAATGTACTTAAAAGTATCAAAAGTAAAAGTAATTGTTTTGCAAATTATGTATTATTATTATTAGGGCTGTCAAAGTTAATGCGATAATAACACTTTAATGCAGATTTGTTTTAACGCCACTAATTTCTTTAACGCATTAACGCAACTTGCGATTTTTAGTTTGTAGTGGGCAGGTTTTAAAGGTAGAGTCAAGATACTGGTATCATATGAAACTAGAATAACTAAGGAATCCTTTGGTACCAACTATGTCATACTAGCTTGTCGTGAAAGAGGCTAAATAACGCTGCAAACTTGCACAAAATTTTGGTGAGGAAAAACTGTCATGGCCATTTTCAAAGGGATCCCTTGACCTCTGACCTCAAGATATGTGAATGTAAACGGGTTCTATGGGTACCCACGAGTCTCCCCTTTACAGACATGCCCACTTTATGATAATCACAACCAGTTTGGGGCAAGTCATAGTCAAGTCAGCACACTGACACACTGACAGCTGTTGTTGCCTGTTGGGCTTCAGTTTGCCATGTTATGATTTCAGCATCATTTTTATGCTAAATGCAGTACCTGTGAGGGTTTCTGGACAATATTTGTACTCGTTTTGTGTTGTTAATTGATTTCCAATAATTAATATATACATACAATTGCATAAAGCAGCATATTTGCCCACTACCATGATGATAAGACTATTAAATACTTGACAAATCTCTCCTGAAGGTACATTTTGAACAGATTTAAATGTGCTATTAATTTGCAACTAATGGAATCATATATTATTATGTTTATATTATACTATATATTATATCAGTTGTTTAGTTCAGTGGTTCCCAACCCTGGGGTCAGACTCCACAGGGTCACTCTTAGGGATTCAAATAGTTATTTAAATGAAACTATTTGAAAAATTTGGCAGGCCAAACTAGAGCAGTAACTGGTTTAATTTTTAACAAATTTTATAAAAAATGTTAAAATGTATTTTATAAACTGATCTTATGTTTGTTTGTTTTTGTAACTAGTAACTATATCTGCCAATGCAGTACAATATTTCCCTCTGGAATGTAGTGGAGTAGAAGTATAAAGAAGCATAAAATGGAAATACTTAAGTATTAAGTGAGTACACATACCTCAAAACTGTACTTAAGTACAGCACTTGAGTAAAAGTACTTAGTTACTTTCCACCACTGGATGAGGGCCTGTGCTAGCGAAAGATTTTCGGATTTCCCTTGTCGAAAGATGAATGTCGGAGGATCAAGGTTGCTTCTACAACCCCCCTGACCCTTTTAACTCTCATCCTTGTCAACATATAGGTCGGACACACACACACAGAGCCCCCCCTCCTCTCTCTGTCCTTCATTCAGTTTTTAACTCCCTCCTCCTCCTCCTCCTCCTCCTCCTCCTCCTCCTCTCCCCTCATGCCTTCCACCCTTCCGGTCGTCCAAACTCAATGACACAGCAGAGAGTCAGGGAACAGGACAGTAAGTAGACAGCTGCAAGCCAACATGTTATCATAAGAGTAGAGTTACACGCACAGCTAGCCGTCCTGTTAGCATTAGCAGCATCTATTCTGGAAGAGAGGTGGCTGATGGGTAGCTAGCGCTGCCAGTCCGAGGAGCTTTTTTAGACACATTTATGAAGCCCGAGTAAAGACAATACGCTGTACAGTCATGCTAATGTGGCTCATCCTCCATTGGAACACAATGGCGTGCTGATTTGAGAAATACGCCGTCACGTGTGCGAGCTTATGCTGTGGTCGCACACCAACCCCTTGCCCTTGCCAAAACCAATAAGAGGACGATCTCCGATGTCCACTGCCCAGGGTGCTGTAAGACAATCTGATTGGATAGCTGTGGGGGTCTGAGATTGGCTTAGAGGCGGCTCAGTCGCTAACTAGCCAGCATGCATGCAGGGAGCGAGGAAAAGTTAAGGTCATATTCTCGTGAAGTTGCACAGAAATCGAGGGTCAGCTGTGATCATGCGCAGCTTTCCCAGAGCGGCGTTAAAAATATCCAGTTTTTAGTGAAGCGTGCAGCTATTGTCTGAAGAAACAAGCGTTTGCTGACAAGTCCATTACACTTTCGACGAGATTATGAAAGGTGGCATTCACATTTTTTTCCCCCTTCTGTCTCCTCACATCTCCCTCTTTCATTCTCTCCCTCTCTCCGGCCATCTCTCTCTAAACAGGCCAGCAGACAAAGTGTTCAGTCAAGCCTTCTAATCGCCAGCTCACATGGGTGAGTGGAGTCCCAACTTTTCCCGTCTGCCCTGTCCATGCTGCATTTTTCATCTTATCCACTCATTCCTTTCCTTACTTACTGCTCTGACCTATTCTCTCACTTGATTTCAGAAGAGGGATTTCAACGGCGGTTTTCTTTCAGGGAAAGCAGCAGCAGGATGAAAAGCGTGAAAACAGGGATTTCCTCTGGGTTAAACATAATTGACTGTATGACCGAAATGCCTGAAATGCTAATTATCAAATTACCTAACTGCATGCCTGATTACCAGTTTAAGACACATTTCTCTGATCCACACGGGCTCTGCCTTCAGCCAGATAGAAAGGGAGGTGTTCTCAGCTGGTTGAGGGGGATTACAAGACCTCAGGATTCTTATTTCTCAAACCACACATTTACACATGACTCCTCGCCTTTGGTCCAAAACACCTGACGTGTCATCTGAGCAGCCATTTCACTCCAGTCCAATGGAGTTTGTGTAGGTGCGCCTTCAGAAGTATACTCTAAAAAAAATAAACTACAGCCGGTATCAAAGAGTTGCAGAAAATGCATAGTGCATTCTGTGTTTTCCTTTTGCGAGGCGGTGCCACAGTATGAAAATAAACAGGACACTGAGTCCTACTCCATCCTAACCTGCACCTTGTAACCAGGCTCAGATAATAAACAAGAAATACCTCCCGCTCAGCAGGAATGCACTGTGGGATCGGCGCTATCCATGATACAGCTTTGGTCTCACGTGTCCAAACAGTCCAAATATTCCCTCATCCTGCGGAGGGAGTGTTGTCTTAGATACGAGCGTCTGTGATCACCAGGGAGAACTGATTCGGCACAGAGCTGCCATTTTACAAAACACCAAGTCAGGAAGCATGACACATGTCACAACATGCACCTAAAGCTCGGCATACACTGGACGATTTTAGAAATGTTGTTGTGTATTTCCTACTCCTACAGTACGAGTGGATCGTTAGCGATGTAAAGCCAAAGCTCACGATTTATGTGCTCACACTGTACGGTCTCGTCGGCGCCTGAGGACAGTTCTGGCTGTTGACAATTGTCAATAAAGATTCGCTTGAAAGCTCCGAGGCAGGTAATGTTTGTTTGCTGGCAGAGGACTGTACAAGTCCCAATAGAGTGCTACAGGGATTACGTATTTTTGTAGGCCAACCAGGAAGTTAGCATCGTCCTGGTTCCCTCGACAAAAAGACAATGGGATTTTCCATTGGTTTTTGGCTTATTGCAGAAAATAAGCTCTGTGGCAAACAAACGTTTATGATACTTTCACGTTTTGTTCAGCAAGATAACCTCCACAAATGAACACCACTTTTATGATTTTTAAGGCGTAAATTCAATCACCAGAAGTAAAAAGCTAACGTTGGGCTATAAATGAACTACATCACGGTCGCATGAACGTGAGTATAAACAACGAGGCTGTAAAGGCGGACGAGTCAGCGTGATGACGTTTTCTAGTCTCATTTAGCCACTTGTTAGCAATCGCCTTTTTTAAGACACATAAAGGCTTCAAAATTCATGAGTGGGATATTTACTGACGTATTTTATATCGTAGAACAAAACATTAAAATCTCTTAAGCTAGTGTTAACAACAGACCTTATTTCAGGCATCTAACTAAAAGCCCATTCAAAAACCCCATTGACTTTGAGACAAGGGAACCAGAAGTGCTAAAATGCTAACTCATTTCCGGGTTTTAGGACTCACTCCTGCACCGTCATGTCTGCGTCGACATCTAAAAAAAGAGGCACCGGCATATATGGACTCGCAGGTGGCTAGAAAGACGTGGACAGTAGAGAATTGGATGTAAGCTAGCTTCGTTTTAGTATATCTATTGTATATTGTTATCTTGATGCTATGCTCTGATTACTGTAAAGAAAGTAGAAAAAAGGCACTGACGTTGACCAACCAAGCTGAAATTCAGTCCGACTCAAAATTCGGGCCAGAAACGATCTAAAATCATTCAGTTTATGCTCAGGTTTACAATGTGATCCAGGTCGACCACGACCCAGAATTAGAAGACATAATGCGAATTTGAACTAGCACCTGAAATATGGTAATAACCCCCAAACATGAGTCAGAGGCCAACTGAGAGAAAACACATCCAGACACGAGGCAGAAGGAGGTTCGTGCTGTTAATTTCTTCCAATCCATTAGGCCTACGTTGTGAAGCGATGTTCATTTTCATTTTCTTCCTGCTTACACCAAAACAGCAGAACCACACACTTAATGTTTGTGACAACTGGATCACTCTGTGAGTCTTACAGTCTGCGCAAATGTATGCAAGCTTGCCTCCCATCGCAGCTCCGCTGATGCCACTGTCACACTCTCATGCACGCACACACCCTTCTTTCCATTCATGCAAATGCGCTCTTCTTACACATTTTTTAAAGGAAAAACACTGGATTACAGCGGGACAATGGGCGAAAACAGGTCACCACGGCAACAAGCTGAGAGGGACTGTGTGTATGTGGGATGGGAGGGGAGTTGAGGTAGTGATTTTGGGTAAGGTGGTGGGGGGGCTGTTACAGGAGCAGCTGTTGCATTTGATTAGTTAATACTGAAGAGCCTGAACTCAAACGCACTCCCAAACCCCCCAAAGTGTAGTTAGCTTAAAAAGTAACCCAACATTTCATGCATGATGGACACTTTGGTACATTTATGACCCATCAGATTGCTGTTTTTCCTCCTTTCATAGCCACTTTTCCTCTTCACTCTCTCAACATTCCTACTTTTCTCTGCCCTTCAACCCCTCCGAGCTCCCCTCCCTCCCTCTCCACGGGGGGTTGCTTCTTCTCTTTCAGTCCCCCGCCATCTCCCTCTTCTCTTCCCCTCCTCTCGCTGCTTTTTTTTTTTTTCTTCCTCCCTCTCCCCGGCCACTCATCTGTCTCCACAGCATGTGTTTGCCTTTCACCAAATTTCATTCAAAGGAGCTGAGCAGGACAAATGAAGAACCCAAGAACACTAAGAAGTGATTGTAAAAGAGCAAAACAGCTAACAAAAGAGATAAACTAACAAACCAACTGATAGTGTAGCCGGCAGAGCAAACGTCATTTTCTTTCCTTTCTTTTACATCTTTTTCCCTTTCAGTCCTCTCTTTCCCCTTAAAACATTTGCTGTTTGTTCTCCGACATAAGGCCCCTTTTGCCCTTTTTTGTTGTGCCTCGACTCAAACGAAAAAGAGTAAAACAAAAGGAGAAAAACAAGCTTTTCGAAAGCTGAGAGATGTCAAAGGGATAGGGGCCAACAGATGAATATAATCTATCAAAAGGTGCACAGTCCATTAGAGCAGTGATTCCCAACCAGGGGTACTTGTACCCGAGAGGGTACTTATACAGTTGCCAGCGGGTACGCGGAAAGATTGTGGAGTAACTCAAGTAATTTGATAAATTTCGATTTCATATAAAAAAATAACCACATATTGTGTCAGCTTTAACGCCCGAACACCACAAGTTGTGACTAAGAGTGCGTGAGCAGAGAAAGCTTAGAGAAAGAGTTAACGTTAGCTAAAAGTGATGAATGAATGGTTGAAAGAGTAATAAACTAATAAACGTTGAAATAGTTGGCTGACGGATAAATGATTGAAATAGCTCAAAGTAATGGTTAATGGTTGAAATAGTGAACACTAGCTAAAAGAAATGGATAAACAGTTGAAATAGTTTGCAGGTTGACAAATGATTAATCAAGAGTTCAATTCTATGAAAACTTAAAAACCATCATATCCACTTTTATATAATCATTAGTTTTAATATCCAGTTTAAACTGGAACACATTTGTAACATGGTGTTGGGGGGTTGTTGGATGAAGGGGTCCTTTAGTTTAGTGCACTAGAGAATCTGAAAGACGGAGTGGGAGCTTATCACGGAGCGGGATGGCCACAAATAGATACCAGATTTGTGTATAGTTTACCTTTCCAAACTGGTCGAAGTAATGCTTCACATCTTCGATGGTGGTATTGACCGACAGTCCTCCGACAAAGATCTTCTTTGTCCTGGTCACCAGCTAGCAACACAGAAGAAGAGAAGGCATCGTTTACCACTAATCACATTAGGCAGGGAGTAGATGCTGCTGATAAAGAAAGACTTTGTGTTTGTTGCTGTTCAGCTAATCTCAGAGGTTTCTGAAAGCTCTTCTGAGCATTCAACCTAATTCACTTGAGTTTAAGGTCCGTTACATTTAAGGCTTGTAGGGTATGTGCGTGCCTACAGGTGACTAGTGTGTGTAGGCGTTTATTTATGTGTGTGCCAGGACCATCATTAGTGTGTGTGTGTAAGATGTTGGCTGCTGATGGTCGGGGGTTGGGTGGGGTCAGGGTACGAGGTCACAGTGTCAGGCTGGGCAAGTGGATTGCCGCTCTTCTTTGGTCACTCGCCTGACTCTAATCCCAGCCAACCAGGGCTGAGTGATGAGCGGTGACACATGACATCATCACTACTCCTTCTTTGCGGTTAACCCCATCAGGGTGCACTCACCTTTGGCTGAGCCCGGCGGGGGAACGCCACCTTCGGGTCGATCTGTAGGGGAGAGATGAGTTAAGATGAGTTTTAAATAGGTGAAAGGGAAACATTTCTGTTCTTGAAATGACGAATACATTTCATCCTACTGTGGATTGCATTGCAGTTGTTATGAATTGATGAACTGTGACGACTGTGATAGGCCGGTGCTACCGTATTATAGATATTTAGAGGACTCCATTAGGAGTGAGCTGTTGGTGACGTTTATCTGGTCTTATTAAAACCCAATATGTGGAAAAGTATTTAAGTGATAACCCTTCACTTTGCCACAAACTGGGCTTTCATGGCGGCACCAAAACGGAAAAGCATTGTTATTAAACCAAAGTAAGGAAATACTTCATATTTTATTAAGGCTGTCAGTCGATTAAAATATTTAATCGTGATGAATCGCATGATTGTCCGTAGTCAATCGTGATTAATCGGAAATTTTTTATCTGTTCGAAATGTCCCTTAAAGGGAGATTTGCCAAGTATTTAATACTTTTATCAACATGGAGTAAATAAGCATATATTTATTATTAGATTAGAACACAAAACAATGACAAATATTGTCCAGAAACCCTCACAGGTACTGCATTTATCATAAAGAAATATGCTGAAATCATAACATGGCAAACTGCAGCCCAACAGGCAACAACAGCTGTCAGTGTGTCAGTGTGCTGACTTGACTATGACTTGCCCCAAACTGCATGTGATTATCATAAAGTGGGCATGTCTGTAAAGGGGAGACTCGTGGGTACCCATAGAACCCATTTACATTCACATACCTTGAGGTCAGAGGTCAAGGGATCCCTTTGAAAATGGCCATGACAGTTTTTCCTCACCAAAATTTAGAGTTATTTAACCTCCTTCGCGACATGTTAGTATGACATGGTTGGTACCAATGGATTCCTTAGGTTTTGATACCACTATCTTCACTCTGGCTTTAAAACGGAGGCCCTGACAGCCCTAACTGTTATTCATATCTTATATATGGTTATGCCTATGCATGAATAAATATAGAATATTTCTTTAGTTTGTCTCTGAGACCCCGAACAGAAGTAATGTGTCATTTTTTTAAACATGTAATCAGTTCAAAATCATATTTAGAAGAGATCGTTATAAAACTAGGAAAAGTGAAATGTTTTTTGAGCTATTAAAGAAGGCACGGTGTTTCCAGGACCCCGCTATATTTTTCCCATCTCTTCTGAGACTGCGAGGTAGACCTCCTCTTCCCCAGAGCACCCACCATTAAAATGCATCCCCCCACCAGCTTACGTTTCTTCGAGCAAAGACACCAAACCTCTACCTGCTCCGGATATGTTGTTCAGTCGCTGATCCTGTGCTCTGGGCCTCAATGAATTATCACAGTGTTAACTAACTAGAATTAGTTACAACGCAGAGCCTCTAAGTCTGAACCCATCTGAAGGCCTGCGAGTCCAGAAATAGAACGTATGCTAATCTGCAAGTATGTATAGTAGACCCTTGTTTATGCAAGCCCCAAAAAATCCAAACACACCAGCCAAACAAACAGGCGTAGCGAACAAAATACATAGTGAGACGTGAATACGCACATTCTCCAAATTGTGTGTTGAGACACAACTAAATGCATCTCAGACAGAGCAGGGCAGTCTGGCATCCAAAATGAGCGTTTAATATTCTGAATACATTTCAGACGGATATATGTTTTGTTTTTTTAAACCTCACAAATCCAGACAACCTCCATTTTGGATTAGCCAGATTTGACTGTATCCATATTTCTCTCAAGTGGAATGTCTCAGCAGTGGTCAAGGTTACAGATAAAATTAGAAGCAAATGAGTTTTGAATGAGCTGGCCTTTAATAATGCTAAATATGCAAAGCCTGGCCTGGCATTTTAAATTTGTGAGGAATCTGGTGTTATTCTCACTCAAGCCGGCGAGAGAGATGATTTTAGGTCACAGGACCTTGTAGTGTATTATGGTCTTAGAGTTCCATCTTTGTTCTAATAATTGGATGTGTGAAGCAGAAGCCCTTGTGTCTCACACAGCCGCTATCAGAGGTATTGAATTGATATTGGCAACTAAAAGGGAGCCTATCAAATGGCCAGAAGTAAGTACTTATGATGTGAACAATACACACACAATACAAGGGGAGGGCGTTCATTCAATATTCTAACAATCCTTTCATCTCTTCCCTGTGATGATTCCCCGCGTCTGATGACAAATCTACAGACAAATATATCCCACGAGGACCTTTTAAGTACCTCAGATTTAACACTGCTTCGAGAGCGCGGGCGCTGTGTAACTAAGATGCAGCTGCAGCGTCCTTGGGAGGGATTGCAGAAGGTCTTTGCACCTTGAAGTGGGGCACAAAGACGAGGGGAGTCGTGTCACCTCCAGCTGGTCTGAGCACAAAGACAAAGGTGACAAGGACACGCAAAGCCACCAGCGACTATCGGCAACAGCAGTGCAACAACACGAGCGCCCTCACAAACAATGACAACACAGCATTTCTTACAGGATGTAAGATGTGCTGCTCACTGGGCCAAATGTAACATAATAGATGCGTGGCTTCATATACTTGGTGATTACCAACACAGTGACCTTTGCATCACCTACTTTTCATCAAAAAAGATGAGACATAAATCCTGTAAATGGCACAGATGTAGCTATTTCTATAGACTACAAGTCTCACAGTTTACAGTGCGAGTACCAGCGCACCTGTACTACTAAAAAAATGCTGTTTTTAGACTGTACATGTATTTTATGGTAAAAATACAACAAGCAAACAGCAGCATAAAAAAAGGAGAAGCTGCAGTGACCTCCGATGCAGAACACAATGACAGAATCACACTAGAAGACTAGTACAGTTACAGCTAGTCATGATTAAGTATTGTGTCTTCTTGTAAATACATATTTTTTTAATAACACTGCCTAACTTTACCAAACAGTCCTGGTGTAAAGTGGTTGGGGAAATACGGGTGCATTAACCGTTATAACAAAACCAGAGGACAGGTGTTACCCTGAGGCCAATATGAGGCAGAGACAGAGCTGACAGTAACAGCGGTTAGAAACCAACTTTCACATTTGACACAAGGATGCAGTCTCGTACAGAGTACACAGTATACAGTAAAATATTCTGCAAAAATCTGTTTCCACGAGCCGAGTGCATACAAACATCCAACAGCCTTTTCACTAATTTAACAGCATGTGGTGATTTTGAAAATCAGTCTCCTGTCAATGTGTCGCTTCTGCTTGGAAACAGACATTTTAATGTTAGGGGTGAGCAATCAGTATATGCAGATTATATCACAAAATTGATATATATTGTTATACTAGGGTTGCAACTAATGATTATTTTCATTGTTGATTAATCTGTTGATTATTTTCTTGATTAATCAATTGGCTGTTTGGTCTATAAAATGTCACAAAATGGTGAAAAATGTCTGCTGTTGGCTGTTATATGCTCTGAATTTTGAATTAAGCACCTTTAAAAGGCATCACCCTGACTTTGAGAAACTGGGATGGATTAATCGATAATGAAAATAATCATTAGTTGCAGCCCTAAAACAGAATAATAAACACCGAAACTAACTCAGTGTTTTTTATTTTGGTTGGCTTTATTCTGCAAAGTCATTTTCCCTAAACTTTTCTAAATATAATTTTAAGTAAAAGGTATCAAAGGCCATAGGTCATAGCCAGCAATGGTCGCAATGTGACAGGTGGACGCTTTTCAGCAAACGTCCTCAAATGTCTTGTTTTGTCCACAACTCAAAGGTATTCTGTTTACTGTTATAGAAGAAAATATTCACATTTAAGAAGCTGGAATCACAGGATTTTGACTTTTTTTTTTTTTCTTAAAAAAATTACTCAAACCGATTAATCCATTATCAAAATAGTTTGCGATTAATTTACTAGTTGACAACTAATCGATTAATTGTTGCATCTCTACATACAAACACAAACATCCAACAACCTTTTCACTAATTTAACAGCATGTGGTGATTTTGAAAATCAGTCTCCTGTCAATGTGTTTGTAAGATCCATTTCTTCTGCTTGGAAACAGCCAGTTTTACGTTAGTGGTGAGCGATCAATATGTGTAGATCATATCACAAAATTGTTATATATTGTGATACACTCTCTTAAAGCTCAATTGAATATGGATAAAATAACCGGACGCTATTTTTTTGGCCTTATCCAATAAATGAAACACCTGAGAAATCAAGATGCATCATCGCATTAATGCAACAATCCTGTTAATTAGGGCGGTTGTGTATTGCCAAGAATCTGATGATACGTATCATGATGCAGGGGTCACGATTCAATATATTGCGATGCAAGGTGATTTAAATCTAATTTTAGGAAAGCTGTCATAGTATAAAGAACACACCACCATTTGGTTAAACTTTGAGTAAAATAATGTACTTTTTTTATGCAATCAGAACAGTGGGATCTGCATTTTTATTTATCACAGTCCCTGTAACATCCAACATCAAAACACAACACAACATGAGTCACTGTCTGCCACGAATCTTTGCTTGTAAACTATTAATTAAAAATCTATAGTGTTTTTGAGAATCAATAGTATGACAAAAACATAATATCGCGATACTCGGATGTATCGATATTTTCTTACGCCCCTATTGTTAATGCGATGTAATCACAGACATTAAAGAGACAGATTCTGTAGGGCTGTATAATTAATCGGATATTAATCACAAGCACGATTTTGGCTGATGATCGCTTGCGATGTTGACGTTTAAAATGTGCGTTCTGCTTATAGAAAATGCTGCTGCATATCAAATCAAGCGCTTCCGAAAAAAAACAGCTAGCCACCAGCCGGCGATCGAGATGTTTTGGCTTCACTTTTGGGTATAGATATTACCTATAAAACCAATGTGTTTATGATTAAATTAAGAGCATAAAATTGTTTATCTAGCTCTTAATGTTACTAATTTTGCTCTCAAAGTGTACCAGATTGAAGCATTTAACTTTAAAATGTAGCTAACAAAAGGGCAGGGGGAATATTCTTGCATTTTTTCATATTGCAATATATATATAGCAGAAAACAGATTCATTTTTTTCCAACATCGTGCAGCCCTAATTTGTACATCAGCAGGAAAGTAGCACAGCAGAATCGAAGTGAAAGCAATGCTCTGTTTATTTTGTGAAAGTGCAATAAAAATATGTTGTTAAAATCAATGAATAATTGTGATCTCAATATCGATCATAATAATCATGATTATCATTTTGGCCATAATCGTGCAGCCCTAAGAACTCGTGGTACAAACATCACAAATCAGTTGAGAAATGTATGTCTCATGGTATATTGTATATCATCACCCATATTTCACATGTTGTCATAACACCAATATTTCATTGCTTTTAAATCATCAGTAGCTCTCAAAAAGAAACATCCTAAAATACAAAAGGTTACCAACTAGACTAGGTTAGGCCTAATGCGATATATCTGTAGTAGTGCTACTACGGCTACAGTCATGCCATGCTGTTAAAAAATCATTCCACTTCAGCGAAATAACAGAATACATCTAATGTCTACATCTGGCTGTACTCAGAGGAAGGCTACAATAAATGAAAACTAAAGCATCTATCAGACTGGCGGATTAGCCTCGAGGAAGACAGATAGGCCACAAAGCAAAAGGTAAAATGACTTAGCCAGGTCACTGTTTGCAACACTCAGAGACAGCTCTTCAGAGGCTTGACATTTGGGAGTCCCAATCAAACATTAGTGAGAACGTAACTGCTCGTGAATGATGTTTGAAACCTTTCTAGGGAAGATAAAAGTTCCCGGACAGACAGAGAAGAGTTATGACTGAGTGTTGGCGAAATGGTCTGACTAACATCCTGCTTCATGACATCCAACCTCCGCTCAATCTAAGTAGCGTAAAGACGGCAGGAGCCTACGATATGATTTTTAGTGGTTTAGACTACACTAATCTACGACCAATAGTCACCTCACGTGGCCCAGCACCTCCACCAGTGTTACAAACTGGAAAACAAAAATTAAAAAAAATAGGGACGTCAAATCAATAGATAAGAGAAAGAGAGAGAGAGAGAGGGAGAGAGAGAGAGGGAGTGTGAAAATGAGAAAGCACAGGGAGAAAAGAGGAGGCATTCATTTGGAAAACAGAGTCAGCCCATGAGAAAGTGGGCCTGTCCAGTGTGGCGGTGCAGCGGGGCCGTCCCAGCAGGCAGCCCCTCTGATTTCATTAATTAACAGGACAAAGAGTACAAAACAGATGGGCCCGTAGAGGAACTGGGGCTCCCGTGCTACCCCCACAGACACACACATATACATACAACACTCACCCACATAATGTAGCACACAAAACATAAACATGTATACAAAGTGACACATATATGTAATTAAATCGTACACTAATCCACCTCTACTGCTGCCATCGCATATAGACATTTTAAGCTATGTGACACCAACCTGCCAACACATTCTTGCGACAAAATGGCAAACACGCTGATAAAAAGGCACCACGGGCTGCCCCATTATGGCGATATAATCAATATAAGCTAAACAAAAAGCTATAAAGAGAAGAGGAGACAAAAGGAGTTGGCATGTCAATGCACGCACGCAGGGCGAGAGAGAGAGAGAGGGACTTGGTTTGGGCTCGGGCCAGCAGGGTCAATCTGCACGGCTGAACAATGGCACAGTAATTAGTTAACGAAGCTCACTAATGAGGACCCCCCCCCCTCCAAACCCAACCCCACCCCTGCCCCTGTAACCCTGCTACGGTGCCTCGCCTGGGCGGGTGTGTAGTGGTGGTGGCGGCGGCGGTGGCGGTGGGCTCGGAGAGAGAACCACCTTCAGACTAGGTCCTGACTTTATCCCCGGATCTGAGGCCACGCATGGATCTCGGAAGCCCAATCCAGTTTGTTTCCCTCAATCGGATTAGTTGCTTTTCAGATCTATACTAATTACAGCGCAGGAGCCGGGCCTCCCTCGCTCTCCTCTCCTCCACCGTCTCCATCCCCCCCATCTCCAGTTTTGTCCACGTCAGCACTAACAGCTAATCTCTGGTCATGAGGCGAGGAGCCGGTGCTGCTAGCATCTAAAACTCTCCACTAACCAGGTGTTGTTAGACCAGTGGCCACGGCAGACTGCGGTGCCAGCGGTCCACAGAGGCTGGTGCTAACATATGTTGTTACAGCGCACAGCTATAGACCAAAAGCAGCTATATTAGCACCATGCTGATGACCACCACTGGACCTTCACAGACGGTCGGGTCGTGCCAAAAGCAGCAATTACCACCTACTGTAACACATTTGGAAAAGGGCATTCCTGTTTACTTGGTCTAAAAAACAAAGATCTTCTGTATGGCCCTTATTTTTGCCATTCCCTTCTGTGAAAAGATGTTTTTCTTTCAAGTAATGTTAGTTTAGTGTTGCACTTTGGTTTTTTAGAGGTTATTTTGGGACACTGCCCTCTAAAAAATAACAATTACCATGTTACACATGATAACACATCATCAAGTACAGTCTATTGCACTGTGAATGTGGTTTAGGGCTAAAACTAATGATTATTTTCTGGTCTATAAAATGGTGAAATATGTCGATCAGTGTTTCCCAAAGCCCAAGATGACGTCCTCAAATGTCTTGTTTTGTCAACAACTCAAAGATATTCCATTTACTGTCACAGAGGAGGAAAGAAACCAGAAAATATTCACATTTAAGAAGCTGGAATCAGAGAATTTTGACCTTTTTTCTCAAAAAATGACTCAACCCAATTAATCCATTATCATAATAGTTGGCAATTAATTTAATAGTTTACAGCTTATAGCTTAATCGCTGCAGCTCTACATTCAAACATCCAACAACCTTTTCACTAATTTAACAGCGTGTGGTGATTCAATGTCTTCGTGAGATCCATTTCTTCTTTAATTCTGCTTGGAAACGACCATTTTTTCGTTGGGGGTGAGTGATCAGTATATGTAGATTATATCACAAAATGTATATATATTGTGATACACTCTCTAAAAGCTCAACTGAATATAGATAAAATAACCGGACACTATTTTTTTTTGGGCTTATCCAATAAATGGAACACCTGAGAAAATCAAAATGCATCATCACATCAAATGTCTTCTTTCGTCCACAACTCTAAGATATTCAGTTCACTGTCACAGAGGAGTAAAGAAACCAGAAAATATTCACATTTAAGAAGCTAGAATCAGTGAATTTTTTACTTTTTTTTGTTAAAAAATTACTCAAACAGATTACTCGACTATCTCTAATATAGTTTATTTATCATAAAAAAGAAAAAGTGCACAATAATCCATCACGTATTTGCCTGAGTGAGTCAGTGAAGCAAAATGGTGTTGGACAAATTACACCTCCCAAATCGCATGAACGACATTCTGTCTCGTCTGAGAACTCTTTACACCGCAACTACACCGCAAATAATAACACACCCAAATCTAAAATCACCCTGCGCTGATCCGAGTGAGCGAGAAGCGGTGGCGTTTCAGAAAATATCTGGTCTCGTCTATTCTCCTTCCTGAGAAAACAAATCCCAGTTGTGCCCTTCTTCTCTGTCCAGAGAAATACGACAGCACACCAGTGCCCTGAGGCCACGCTCTGCCCCGGCAGGAAATCTAACCTCCAACCAGAACAACAACCTCGCTCTAAAAACAATACACAACCTCTCATTTGTTGCATTTAACATTCTCAGGCCTACAGGTATTGACAGTAACTAATCAGTGCTTCTTTTGGATAAAACACTATTGGATGTAACAGGACTGTAAATGGTTAATACCACTTGTAACCGCGGTATGAACCGTGCACCATAGTTTACTTCTCACCCTGTGTGTCCTCACACAGCACCCTGTTGCTCCGTTACATCCCTTTCATTCACTTTCCTCGTCTGTCTCCTTCCTGCTTCAGGCCTTATAGCGTCTTTTCTCACAAACCAAAGGCTCAGCATAAAAAGAAAAGAAAAAAAAATCAGACAATCGAATATTCTTCCTCATTCCGGGGAGGAATGTCTTTCTCACATCTCCTGCTGATCAAACAACAGTTATCCTCCTCTGACTGTGGAGAGAGGGGAGGGGTGGAAACAACCGTCCAGGTGTGAGGAAGACACAAAGTGCATGGAAATAAATAAAATATAGAAAATAATTAAACTGGGACAGGTGTTGAGAGAGGTTGACACTGATCCCATAAAGCTACGCGTGTTATTAAAAATATTCGCTCCAACGCCACAGAATCTGACCCACGGTTGACTCAAAGCTTCAACAAAAAAAATCCCTCTTGAAAGGCTTTATTCATAATTATTCAAAATTGTACTGTTAGAGAATGAGTTGTTTTGCTGTTCAGTCATTTTGCATCAGTCATACTTAATGTATTGTCATGGAGTTAGGCTATAAGTAGGGCTGAGCGGTGTGGCCAAAATCTTCTATCACGATATAGGTCATTTCATATCTTGATAACGATTTATATCACGATATAGCATGTTTTCTGGTATTTCCATAAATAAATAGTAGGGCTGTCAATCCATTACAATATTTAATTGCAAATTAATCACACATTTTTTATCTGCTCAAAATGTACCTTAAAGGGAGATTTGTCAAGTATTTAATACTCTAATCAACATGTAGTGGGCAAATATGCTGCTTTATGCAAATGTATGTATATATTTATCAATTAACAACACAAAATATTGACAAATATTGTCCAGAAACCCTCACAGGTACTGCATTTAGCATGAAAAATATGCTGAAATCATAACATGGCAAACTCAGGCCCAACAGGCAACAACAGCAGTCAGTGTGTCAGTGTGCTGACTTGACTATGACTTGCCCAAAACTGCATGTGATTATCATAAAGTGGGCGTGTCTGTAAAGGGGAGACTCGTGGGTACCCATAGAACCCATTTTCATTCACATATCTTGAGGTCAGAGGTCAAGGGACCCCTTTGAAAATGGCCATGACAGTTTTTCCTCACCAAAATTTAGCTTTAAAGTTTGGAGCGTTATTTAACCTCCTTTCGGACATGTTAGTATGCATTCTTTAGGTTTTTTAGTTTCATATGATACCAGTATCTTCACTTTAGCTTTAAAACTGAGCCCTCTACAAACTAAAAAACGCAAGTTGTGTTGATATGTTAAAGAAATTAGTGCCGTTAAAACAAATTTGCGTTAACGTGTTATTATCATGTTAACTTTGACAGCCCTACTAAATAGTCTATATGAAATAACCACATGGTAAAGCTTATTTTGTATACTCCTGAATTTAATACTTGACAAAGGAAAAGTACTGAGTATTTTCTCATTTTAAGAACTTATGTGCAAAACGAACATCACAGTTTTATGTGAAAACATAGAGAAATAAATATGGGCCTACCCTATATGGTGATACAAACAATTTAGAAAAATATATACATTTTTATATCGTTTTGACGATATATATCGTCATATTGCCCTAGCTATGAGCAATAAAAAAAACACTAAATCATTATCGTCTTTAACGTTACAGCCCTTATAAATCTTAGATGTTTGGGGAAAAAACATCTAGGCTCTTATTCCCAAACAAAATGGCAACCCTAACCCTGTTTTAAACGCCTGGTTGGATAAACGTTACCACGGTGTTGTTCCCACACAGACTGCTGCCACAACAACCTGAGCAACCAAAGCTGCATTAACATTATTATTGTTTAGCCTTATGCTGTATTTTGGTTTATAATAGGGCAACGCCTAACCCCACCAGTGGCCTGCAGTGCCAACCAATGCTCACATAACACACACACACACACACGGTCTGGCTCTCATAGGCTGTACCTGGGTTTAATAGGTAATATGACTCACTGAGTAGTACTTCGCTTAGAACTTGCTTCCAAGCTAACTGAAAAAATTTGACAGATTACCAGCAGCAACACTCATTTCGTAATAAACCTCACAGCAACTGTGAGGAAAGATCCAACTTTGCAATTAAATTTGAAAACTGCACCTAAAAGCACACACACCCCAAACTCACACACACACTAGCGAAGTATAAAGGTCTGTCGTGACATAACATTATCTGTGTGTCAGAGCTCGGCTGCCCAACCGAGCCGAGTGTCTTAAGTTAATGCAAAATAGCTGAGAAGTTGTTATGGAGACATAAATCCCATCAGGCTGTGCAGTTACAGCACCGTCTCTAGTGGCTGGCGTCACCCCCGGCAACAGGCTTGCTCCAACAACTAACCAACTCTACCTTTCTCCACCCCTGGGCTCTGCTTGCCTTTCTGTGCCACCGATTTTCACTCTCAAATGATCCCATTGTGTGTGTGTGTGAGAGTGTACATGTGGTTAGGAGAGGCCTCACAAAAGACACACCCAGTCGCCGTTTCTACATCTAATCTACATGACCAAGAAAGCAACTTTCACACCTTCACAGATATGTAAATCTGAGTCAGCAGCTTTGACTCAAATGCGGGGCTTCACACTTCACCGTCCTCTGTGTAGTTCTATAGCGAAACACGAGCACGTTGACCTCTATCTGGTAGCTGATTTGTCCCATTTACCCACATTTGAATCTTCATGCGTCAGTAGTAGGGGTGGAAAATTCTATCCACCTATGTATCGCATTTTTTTTAACAATTTTGAAATGCCAGAATCAATATATTTGCTTCATTTGAGTTTATGCGCAGGTAGAAGGAAGTTAACGCTCCTATTGTTGTAGTCACAGTAATGTAACGTCATATCCGTTCCGTATCCGTCAACCAAAACAAACTGCAGTCGGCCGAAACAAAAAACTGAAAACGCCGGAGATTCCACATGGATACGACTTGAACCCTCACATTTTAAATTCAACGTGGTAAACACTACACATACAGTAAAGTATGGAAACACCTGTAGATCACCCATCTAACAGGAGAGCTAGAGACGGACTTGGTGAAGTTAGCGGAAGTATACACATGTAACTACATACGAATTTCATAATAAGGTGTTAACAAAGGGTACTGTACAAATATACAAAATACATATATGGAAATAAGATTGATGGGTTATATTTACCAGGAGTATAAAACATTACATGTAACTTATAAATTAAAAAGAAAATACCACTAATTTGTGAGGGAAATTATAAAAATATTTTTTTTTAAATAACACCTGACAATGACTGATATAATTGACTTCAGGACATCTCTGACTACCTACATGCTGAACATCAAACATTTTTTACTGTATTCATTTAGATATTTTCCAAAGTAAAAGTCTCCAGAAGTGTATGATTCAACTTTTTCCCATGATCTAGTGTTAAAAAAGTTAACAAAAAGAGCAATAAATCGTAATATCGAATCGCAATACATATCAAATCGGTACTAAAAGTATCGTGATAGTATCAAATCGGGAGATAGGTGAATCGTCCCAGCACTAGTCAATATTGTAGGAGAGGAAATCACAGTTCAAACACCTTCTAATTGAATATTTAAATTCACCAGGACCTCACAGACTTCCCCCCCTGCCATCAGTTTATTCTGCCACAACTGTTTCCTCTCCTCAAACTTTTTTTTTCTCCTGCCACTAGAAAACTCGTGCTGATATTTTCTACGAGAAAAAAAAAAAAAGAAAAAAAAAAACTTGTGAGCTCTCTGCCTAAACTAAACCCTGTGAGGGTTTAGCAGGGGCTCCTACTACCCCATTCAGGTCCCCAGGTAACCATGGCAATGAAGACCAAGAAAGAACGCTTTCATGTTGGCGCCCTGAACCAGGATTTGTAGGGGGAAATGAGCAGAGAGAGGAGGAGGAGGAGGAGGAGGAAGAGGGGGGCTGCTCCGAAACGCACTCCTCAACTTTACAAGCGGTGGGAGGCAAAATGCACCAAGGGGGAAGAAAAAAAAAACATGCTATACACAGATTTTGGGGAAAAGTTACCCACACTGGCATCCACCAAAAAGTGTAGTAGCCAAGAAACTCACCGTTTTTGAATCCAGCTCGTGTCTGTTTTGCGCCAAAACCTTCTCCACTCCTGCTTGTTCTGCGTATGTTACAAACCCAAACCCCCTGCAAAGAAAAAAAAAAAAAAAACATCTCAAAGTCAGAATCCAGCATCATGGAAGAAAAACATGAGGCACCCAGTGATACACGCCTCCTTTCTTACCTCGACCGCTTGGTAACGGGATCCCTCATCACCATACACTCCTTCACCTCTCCGAATTTACAGAAGTACTCCTTCAAGCCCTCTGTGGAGACACGAAAAGGAAGAAAAAGATGTTAAATAAACCCCATAAATCTGATGTGTGACTTTCTCCTTATACAGGCTGTAGTGGCATTCCTTCTGGATCCCAAAAATAAGCCACAAACGAGCTGTATGGGCACAGTAACTTCAATCTGACGCAGAATGACAGGAGATATAATCCCGTTTAAAACGTTTACTGAAAAAAAGTTAAATATTACATAGTGTCTGTCACACGGTAGAAAAACGATATGCTCCCATACCTCCTGACTCTAATGCACACTCACTCTCTCACTATGTTAAAGGGAGCATAAATCATCAAAATTCAATATACATGCATTTGTCTATTTACCTTTTTAAACATTACCTAAGTCAGCTACAATAACTAGAAATGATGAATTTTAACTTATATTCACACATTGTGGCTCTTATACAGGCCCTGGTAGTAGGTGGTAGGTGGTGATGTGCTTGGCCAGTAGTGGCTGCAGAGAGAGAGACAATGGGGGTCGTGGTTGGACCACGTTGTGTTTGTGTGTCCCCTCTCTCCAGTCCTCAGAGAGGCTGCTGTATATAACACGGTTGCTATCTGGCCATTCAGCACAAATAGCCCCATTAGGCCCTGCATGCGGACCACAAAGCTACACACACACACTCGGTGGTGTTTTGAACACAGCAGCCAGCCAGCAGGATAATAACACGAGGAGGATAAACTGTATTCTGCGTTCTTAAAAAGAATAGAATGGAATCAGCGGAGTGCAACAATGTATCAATATGTAACCAAGTTCTGCTTTGACGTTCCATATAATAATAAAATAATTCTATTTTTTTACTATTTCTCTTATTAATGAGCGAAAAAAAAGGCAGACAAAGTCGTCGTATATATATAATATATGTGTGCATGCATTTGCAGTGTTAATCTCTCTGCGTCTCGGTGCAAATCCTATAAGAGCTGATCCTTTTACTTGAATAGGAGGCTTTGATTTTTAACTATTTACAGTGTTTTTCTCCTCAACTTCGGGCACCGTGCGTAATCACGCAAAAAAACACAGCAAAAAAACAAACAAGGCTTTTCCATTCAGACTTATGAAAGTAGCGTGCGGGACAGCTCACCTTGTGTTGTCTGCCAACTCAGACCCCCGATGAACATTTTGCTGAATGAGAAGAAATACAAGCCCCGTTAAGTCACACATACAGACAGAATAAACACGAGCACACGCACATTCAATAAGGATGAGAAAAAAAACTGGAGGATTTTTATGCGTAATATAGCATCAATAAAGTAAAAGAAGAAGAAAAAGCATCGGCCATGTTGCGAAGTCACCAATCGGCCAGTCGGGCCGTTATAATCCCCTCTAGAGGAAGAAGAGGAGGAGGAGGAGGAGAAAAAAAAGGAGAGGATTTTGCCACATGATGGAGGGAGAAGTTGCAACAATGTGGCCTTCTGGAGGAAAAAGCGAGATAAATAAACAAACAACAGAGAGAGAGGCTGGAAAAAAGCAGCGGTGCGTCTCTGTTGTGTGTCTCCTTCTGCTTCTGCTGAGTGGATCCATCCCACACACACACACACACACACACACAGCGTGCTTGTCTTTTGTCTCCGCGCTGCTCAGCTCCGCACTGAACTCAACTAAAGTCCAAGGTGAACTCGATTCAGGCCGAGCGAGAAGAGAAGGCAGAAAGCAGGCTGAGCTGAAGCAAGCTGAGCTGAAGCTGAAGCTGAGTCTGTGTTTACCAGGGGTCGTGGGGGGAGTTGTCCACCACCGTGCCGCCGGAGGACTGGAGGCTGATCTGGCTCCCTTCCGTATCCATTCCGTCCTGCTCTGCTCTGCTCTGCTCTGCTCTCCTGCTGCTATATTCCCGCACTGTGAGGCGAGGAGAGGCAGTGAAAGCTCCACTAGCTGCTGCTGCTGCTGCTGCTGCTGCTCCAGACTCAGGGGCGGGCAGGAGGAGAGGTGGGGGTGGGGTGGTGAAAAAAGGAGGAGGGGTGAGCGAGGAAGCACACACACACACACACACATGCATCCATTGCATGCACGCTCCGAGAGAAGCTCCGCCTCTCTACCTCGTTTTCCCGTAGCCTCCCCCCCCAGGCCCCGGACCTCCCTCCTCTCCTCCCTCCTCCCTCCCTCCTGCACGTTGCCTGCCTTTATTCATGCTGCCACTGTGCGCTCTCTCTCTCTCTCTCTCTCTCTCTCTCTCTCTCTCTCTCTCTCTCTCTCTCTCTCTCTCTCTCTCTCTCTCTCTCTCTCTCTCTCTCTCTCTCTCTCTCTCTCGGTAGTGTTTCCCCGCCGTCCATGTCATTGGTGGATCACAACAGCATGGTCCAAAACGTTTTTGGATGTTTTTTCAATATTGAAAAAAAAGTATCAAGAGATAAATATATTATTTATTTATTTTTTATTTATTTTTTATATATATATATATTTATTTTTTTATTTGCACATATATAAAACTGCACAAAATCCAGTCAATGAAAATGATGTCATTGGTCGATCACAACAGCATGGTCCAAAGCGTTTTTGGATGTTTGCAATATTGAAAATTTTATTTATTTATTTATTTATTTATTTATTTATTTATTTATTTATTTATTTATTTATTTTCATTTTTCATGCACTGGTCAATTTTTTTATTTATTTTTTATTTTTGGCTGTATTGCTTCCATAACATGTTTTTCTTTCAGACTAGTGGGAAGAAACATCCAACATTTACATTTAGGTGTTTATTTTACTATTTATTTATTTATTTGCACATAAAATGTACAAATTTTATCTAAAATATATTATTTTTTTCTTTTTATTTATTTGTTTTTAGATTTTTCTTTATTTCTTTATTTTTTTTAATTTTCTTTTAATTTTTCATGCACTGGTCAATTTTTATTTTTTTTGATTTTGGGCTATTTTGCTTCCATAACGTGTTTTTCTTTCAGACTAGTGGAAAGAAAACATCCAACATTTACATTTAGGTGTTTATTTTACTATTTTTTTTTATTTATTTATTTGCACATATATAAAACTGCACAAAATCCAGTCAATGAAAAAAAAAAAAAAAAAAAAATGTGCCAGGAGAGGTCAAGAAGCCACAGGCTTATACAAAGGACCTCCCCCCCAACCCCAGGAGAAAAAAAAACAATAACAAAAAAGGAAGAAAGATCCAAACTAACATCATTTTTTAAATACAACAACATTTCTATTATTAGAGGACATAAATAAAAAAAACATGCAGGCCCAGTATTTGTTGTTGTAGCCTATATGCATCCCTTGATGAATTATTGTCTAATGCCAAGTGTCACTCATCAGTAATTGCTCACACATTAACATATATATATAATAGTTTTAGTATTGCTGATGGAAAGTGGTGTGTGTCTTCCTGTTGTGCCAGGTTGGGTCTCAGGTGAAATGAGGCATCTGTAACTAGGATACTTGCTCCCATTTAGCCTGACACTATACTGTATACAATAGGTTACATAAACAGGATGTCATTTTTGTAGTTTTAGATTGCATAAAGGTCAACAAGGTCCTGTTTTCTGAAAGGGGTTATTTATGTTATGTTATGTTATGTTAATTTATGTTATGTTGTGTTGTGTTGTGTTGTGTTGTGTTGTGTTGTGTTAGATAGATAGATAGATAGATAGATAGATAGATAGATAGATAGATAGATAGATAGATAGATAGATAGATAGATAAATAGATGGTAACTTTATTGATCCAGAGGGAAATTCAAGTTTCCAGCATCACAGTTCCATAGTGCAAACATAGTGTTGTGTTGTGTTGTGTTGTGTTGTGTTGTGTTGTGTTGTGTTGTGTTACTGTAAGTGGAATGAGGTGTGATGCAATGTGATCGTTTTTGGTGTAATGTGATATGATCTCATGTAATGTAATGTGATGTAATTTGATCTTATATGATTATGTGATGTGATTTTATATAATGTGATGTGATGTGATGTGATCCTATTAGATGTGATCTTATATGATGTAATGTGATGTGATATTATGGGATCTTATACAGTATATGATATTGTAATGTGATGTGATCTTATATGATGTGAACCTATGATGTGATTCTATATGATGTAATGTGATGTTATCTAGTATGATGTGATTTATATGATGTAATGTGATGTGATCTTATATGATGTTATGTAATGTGATGTGATCTTATATGATGTGATTGTATATGATGTGATTTTATATGATGCAATGTAATGTGATGTGATTCTATATGATGTAATGTAATGTGATGTGATCCTATGGTGCGATTCTGTATGATGTAATGTAATGTGATGTGATCTTATATGGGATCTTATATGATTAATCTGATCCTATGATGTTATCCCATATGATGATGCCAGGTCCTTCTCCTATATGCTGCACCCAAACTTTGGAACTCAACTCACCCTCACACATACTGGACTCCATTACAAAGTTCAGAACTGCTCATCCCCAAACGCATCTCTTTAAACTAGCTTACTCACTTTGACTGCAACAACTGCATCTAATTTTCTTATTTTATAAAAATTTTAACTCATTGCTGAGCTACGCTCTGTTGCTTGCTAGTATGTCTTATTGTTGATTTCATTAATGTTTTATTACTGATCTTATGTGATGTAAGGTGACCCTGAGTGCCATGAAAGGTGCCATACAATTTAATATATTATTATTATTATTATTATTATTATTATTATTATTATTATTATTATGCAGTGTGGTATGATATGGCTGTGAGATGTCATGTCATGTGACATTATGTGTATGTGATAAGTTCAACTCCCACCTAGCCCATGGCCAGATCCAACTGTAATCCACCACATGTATTAATTCATTTTTAACCTCGACTTGTTTTTCGTCACCTCCTGGACTCATTTTCATCATCATCAACATTAACCCCACATCCACAAAGTCTTTCAAAACCCAATGCAACACCCCCTTTTTAGATTTCCTCTCCATCCATCTATCCATCCATCCATCATCCTTGCCTGGTCCAACCCTCTCACAACCCTCAGCCCACCTGTTCCTGCTGCCCAGCTCTCCTCCTAATCCATCACATCCAAAACAGCTGTGACCACCACTCTTCACCTAGTTCTTCTCACCCAATCACAGCTCATCTAAACCTGATCTTACCCACTCCCTCTCTCTTTCACCCCCACGTGACAGGCCGTCCTAACCAGCTAAATGGCAGATTAGCAGCATTACCTCTAAGTCAGCCACTCTCTCGGCCGGGGCAAGCCTGGTCAGCTGAGCAGTTTTGTCACATGCCTCAGCCGCTCTAACAAAAGTGAAACAAGTGCTCACACAGTTATGTGAAATGCACTTGCCTAACTCATCAGACTGTGACCTTGAGACACAGGAACGTTTTTGGAGGGGCAGATGAAATGTCTCAAGCTGAGATTTCTAGTTTGGATACTGTAACCTGATTATAGTAGCACTGAATATCCTTTGAAATCAAACAACTGCTGCTTGTATGTGTGAAACAAGTTATGAATCAGAGACAGAAATCCCCCAAAAAAATCACTGCACCTGACTGAAAGAGTTTGATAATGATGAGTTAACATTCCCAGCACCACATGATGACCTGTGCATGTGCTGGTTCTGAGACAGGCCGCAGGCTGTTTGTGTGCAGCGGGGGAAGTCAGCGAGGGGAGGCAGATCAGGGGGAGGGTGTGACTGTGGCCTGCTGGACCATAGCAAGAGAACAGTATGTAGGACAAGGCCTTGCACTGGCTAACCTATCCTGGCTAGAGCCACGGTTGGGCGTGCTGAATTTCTGCATGCATGATCAATGGCACCGAATAAAAAAGAGAGGAGAAAGACAGCGGCGTGGGGGAGGGGGAGGAACAAGTTAGAGCGATTTGAAGAGATACGGGGAGAATAAAGCAAAAACACTTGGCTTTTATTTTTGATTATATTACTAAAGTATGTGATTATTAATTTAAACCCATTAAATAGTGAAGAGGGCAGTTGAGAGACAGTGATGTCTGGCTTTTGAGCAACTTTGGCTTTCTTGTTTCAGAGGCTTAAACCTGCAGTAGGCAAAATGTTTTTGGCATCATTGGGCAAAAATTCCATAATAACCTTTCAGCATATTGTAATTCAAGTGTTCTGAGAGAAAACTAAACTTCTGCAACTCCTCATGACTCTGTTTTCAGGCTTTAAAAACTAACCTGTAACGGGAGACTTTGGCCAATCACAGGTCATTTCAGAGAGAGAGAGTGTTCCTATTGGCTGTTCATTCAACAGGCAGCTGTCAATCACTCGCAAACTCCTGTCAAACAATCAAACTAGGCAGCGCGGATCAAATGTTAATCAATATTCTGTAACTGTAATGATTATTTCTCGCCTCAAATGTTTTCAGAAACATCTTGTAGTGCACTGTTTAGCTGTAAAATGAGAATATACACTACAAGATGTTTCTGAAAACATTTGAGGAGAGAAATAATCATTACAGTAACAGAATATTGATTCATATTTGATCAGTGCTGCCTAGTTTGACCGTTTGATCGGAGTTTGCGAGTGATTGACAGCTGCTCAGAGACCGCAGGCTCCAGTTCGGCTCTGATTTGTTGCTTTCCTCCGGTCTGTGAAATCTTGCAGATGCCATTAGGAGCACCAGAGGACACAGAGGCACATGATATTTTTTCAGAGTGCCTGTCTCATACTGTCAGGATATAGTGACCATTTTATAAAGATAACTTTTTAAAAACACATTTGCTCCATTTCTACCCACTGCAGCTTTAAGCAACACTTTTTCAGATTTTTAAATCTGGTAAAGTATGCGTAAAAGCAAAATGTGTGTGTGTGTGTGTGTGTGTGTGTGTGTGTGTGGGGGTGGGTGGGTGGGTGGATGGGTGTGTGTGTGAGAGAGGGTTTTCAGTACGCTCACATTGCACTTTTTATCCCTTTGCTTTATCCCGCTTCCCTCCCTCTGTCTCGTTGTCACTCTGCCACCTTAAAACACTGCGATAGTTTGTCCAACCCAAATCTTCACCGCTTTTGTTTCCTTGACCACAGCTGACCCAGAGTGGGAACCCATTGTCTGCGAGTGAGCGACCTCTGACCTGCCAGGGCCTGGGACCTGCTCTCCACCACCCTCGAGGCAGTTTGAAAGAGAGTTGAGAAGGGGATCTTGAGAGAAAAGAGTCAGTCGGTCAGCTGTAAGTTTGAGCAGCAGCATGTCTTTAGAGCCAGAAGCCATCATTTGCATGAGATGCAAAATGTAAACAGGCAACAAGTCGTTCCAGGAAGACCTCATTGAATTAAATGCAGGGATACAAATGGCATGTTTGTAGATGGATAAAGACAAACAGAGCAAGATAAAAAAAGTCTTTTAGAACGGAAGCCAGGAGACCATTTTAAAGCACTCCATTTGCTGTGGGTGTTTTTTCCACCTGGCAGGTGGCGAGCCAAAGAAATCATTACATGAGAGAGGAGAAGGGAGGAAACGAGCGCACCTGTGGTTTGCGCCAGGAGCCCCACCTCCGTTCTCCGATCACAAACCCTCCATCCCCCAGGGGAAGGTGTGGCAAAGCGGGAGGGAGACAAAGGGAGGAGAGAAAGGGAGAGGAAGGAAGAGATTGTGGGGGAGATTTACAGGTCTCTTCAACAGTTGACTGAAGGTTGAGTTAACCTTTTATTAATCACGCAAAACAAACCGGACCGGCGGTGGTGGGAGGCTCCGAGAGGCTTCCAAAAAGGCGGCTGTGGGCTTCCTGCGAGCACAAACAGACCACAACCTATTTACCCTGATGACACAGGACTATTTCTGTCTGTCGGCTGTGTGAGTGTAAGCAGCAGCAGCGGAGATCTACGCTGTAATACCACACAGCCGGTTGGGCGGATAAACGCGAGGAAACAACACACACACACACACACAACGGAGACGGCGCACAAAGGCTTCTGGTTACAAATCCGCAGAGACCTAACACTTAAAGACAGATTGTCAATACTGCACTTGCCTCCGTGGAAATTGGTATGGGAGTCACAGTTTGTTAGAGGACTGTCTATCCATCACTGTTGTACTGAGTGCATTATTAACTCCCAGATAGCGACTAATTATCTGTTATCTTCCGTCACATCTACAAAGCTTTGCTTGGCATGACATTAAATTACAGCATCCATTTAATCCAAAATGAGACGTTCATTTAAAAGTGACAAGTACTTAATACCACTACAAAGCTTTGTTTTAATATACTCTCTTGATTGACAATGTGAGTGTTTTAAAAGGTAGCGGCGATGGTGAATTAGCTTTTTGTAACTTTTAGTGATGTAACTTTTTCAGTCCCGGAAGCGATACCTGGGCGTTGGGTATCGTCCGATACCGAGTAGAGATCCGATACCAGTGTTTCATTAATTAAGCTGTATGACTCACTGTTTGGAAGTGACTTATTTAATGTGTAAGGCAACATCAGGCTTGACTGTAAAGGCCCAGACATATCAAGCCGACATCAAAGAGCTAGCAGCTCTAAAAGCCGACTGTTGCGTCGCCTTTGTCTTGGCCGATAAGTTGCATTTGAACACACCGCAAAGACTTCACCGACGGCCAGTTAGCACGTACGTTCTGTGACTACGTGAGATGAAATAACTCTCCCTTCCAGCAGGTGGCGTTAGTCTGTATTCATCATTCAAGAAGGGAAACAAGAAGACAGGACTGCAAATATACAAGCCGTTGTTGTGCTATGTACAGTACATGACACAAAGCGGCGTTTGCCGACCATTTTCACTCTCACTCACCTCTTAGCTTCATTCCAGACGGCAACAGAAAATGTCCAATCCTAACTCACCTTTTATTCTTTAAATCCCGCCATCCAAGTGCACCGATATATAAAGTAAAAAGTACACCCCTGTGACCATTACCGGAAATGTTAGTAACAAAAGAACATGTGCAGCCTAAACAAACAATAATAAACAATTCAGATTAGATGCACATTTTGGCTCCTACAAATAGATCGGCTCCATTGTCATCGATACCCGATCTATTTGAGTCAGTATCAGCCTGATATCGGTATCTGTATCGCTGAATCACTAAAATTGATGTTAAGTCATATTTACATGCACCATCCTCTTGTGTTTACAACGTCTCATGTATGCCCTGACCCTCTCTCAGGGGTGAGATGATGTCACTGAGCAATTGCTGGAAATGACATCATGACACATTCAGATGGAGTCACGACCATCTTTGAGACCATCGCCTTGCCAACCTGAAAGAGAGGACTTCTGCCGTGACTCATCGCCTCTTTATCGGAAGATGTGCTGCGGGTAATGCAGTGTTAACACATGATGGATTTCACGCCGAGGCCTCGGAGCGGGTCGGAAGAAAGAGAGAGAAAAAAAGAGAGGATGAGGAAGTGAGTATACTGTATGTAAGAGAGAGAGAGTGGATGAATGGTGGTTTTTAAAAGTCTTAAGAGAGTTTTGTTTGTAGCAAGAAATCCACACCACGTGTCTTCAAAGTACCTTAGACACACACACACACACGAACAAGTGGAGTTGCAGTGCGTCCGTGTATCTCTTTTAATCCTTTTTCCACTCCCCCCTCCATTTCTTTTCACAGGACCTATCAACGCCATTCCTTGTTACTATTTATAGGCGACCACTGTCCCCCCCTGTCCCCTTGCATGAGTGTGTGCATGTGTGTGTGTGTGTTTCAGGGTACCCTCAGTAAACCAGTGCTTCTCACTCCTAATCTCAACGTGGTGAGATTCACTGAACAGGATATATGGGAAAGACAGTTACAAATATAGGTGTGTGTGTGTGTGTGTGTGTGTGTGTGTGTGTGTTGGGGGAGGGGTGAATGGGCTTGATTTATCCCACCTGTCCAGTTGTTTCCGGTGCGTGCATGTCGATCCACCACTGACTGCTGAAATGTATTCCACGAAGGCCTGGGAACTCACAAATCATCCCTGGAAAGTTGGAAAGTGTGTGTATTTATTGCCACGGATGTATGTGTGTGTGTGTGTGTGTGTGTGTGTGTGTGTGTGTGTGTGTGTGTGTGCGTATGCCTAATTGTAAATACTTTTTGTGTGATACCAACACGTGGGGGCTCAGTACAGTACAGCTGCTTTACTTCGCGTGCTGCAGTATGCAGGCCCTCCAGCCTGATGGAAGGCTGTGATTATTGATTTATGAGCTCACTGTTAAATTGCGTCCTGCTTTGTAGTCTAATCAGCAACTGACACATTACATCTTCACACCATTATTATTTTTTTATGTATTTTATTAAAGGGGTAGTTCATATTTTGGGGAAAAGTGTGTGCTGAGTGAACTTATGGATAAACTTCTAGAGCTTCAAACTGCAGGCTGTTTGAAGCTTTTGATGATAAATTGTGAGATTAGTTTCGCTTTGTAGCTTTGAGGTGGTAAGCTAGTCTGACTAAACTTCTCTTTGTAATTTCTCTGTAACAGCCAGCAGGGGGCGACTCCTCTGGTTGCAAAAAGAGGTCAGATTGTATAGAAGTCTGTGAGAAAATGAGCCTACTTCTCACTTGATTTATTACCTCAGTAAACATTGTAAACATGAGTTTATGTGTCTCAATCACTAGTTTCAAGTCTTCTTCAATATAGCATGATGTTCATTTAGTAAGTTATGGTCCCATTTAGAGTCAAATAGACCATAAAGCAGGAGATGCTTTAGGGCGTGGCTACCTTGTGATTGACAGGTCGCTACCACGGCGTTGTCCGGGCTAGGAGTTTTCCGTGTTTTCGTCTTACAACTTTAACCCTTTCACAGTGTGAACAGTTCATGAAAGTTAATTCTAACATTTTTGTCGCCTAAATTCGGTTGTACTTAGCTCCACCCTCTCGTGTCACTTCTGGTTGCAAATAAACAAGATGGCGACAGCCAAAATGTGTAACTCAAGGCTACAAAACCGTAGTCCACAAACCAATGGGTGACGTCATGGTGACTACGTCCGCATACAGTCTATGATGCTGAGCAATAATAGTGAGTGTTGTGTTTACAGCTAATCTCTACTGCCCCAGCGTGTCCAAAACCAAATCAATTATTTCTGCTGCAAAGACACAAGAGTAATTATATCACATTTCTGACCACTTCCTGTTTGCATGGCCTCACCACAGCTGCCAAAGCAAAGATAATATAGATTATTGGAGACACCACCAGGCCATTAGCAGTTTATAAGTGTCCAGTCATCTCATAGCCACAATCTGATGTAACCAAGCAAGGTTTTGGATAGATGGCAATCATCAATTTTAATGTAACAAAGACAATGTCAGCTTTATTAAGGGTGTAATGTTAAAGAGGAAGGTGATCACTGATACTATTTGTTTGCATACAATTGAACGTGTCAGTGGGAACACCAAAATGTAAACGGAGAGTTACATAGAAAGGATTTAGTTGGAGAAAAGATCATACAAAGAAAAGAAACAGAATGAGGAGGTTAGCAGGGATAACAAGCAGAGGGTGTATGTATTATTCTACTGTATATGTCAGTGTGTGTGTGTGTGTGTGTGTGTGTGTGTGTGTGTGTGTGTGTGTGTGCAGCTGTGCAGTGACAGAGTGAAGGGAGGAGAGAGCAGAGGGGGTCCATTGTGGGTCTTTGTGTGGCTCAGATTGTCCTCTTCTCTGGGAAAGGGGAAACTCAACACTCCTCTCCAGAGGTCTGGTTACCAGGTGAGAGAGGAGGAAAGAAAAGGGAAAAAACAGAGCGGTAGAGCGAGGGAGGGAGAGAGCCGCATAGGTGTGGAGAGAGAGACCGAAAAGGAGAGGCGAGAGGGGAGAAAAGAGCAGGAGATTTGTTTTTGAGAGCTGGAAAGAGAGATGGAAACAGAGAGACATCAAGAGATGAACACAGAGATAGGAAGAAACAGCCCGAGACAGAATAAACAGAGAGCGGCTCAGATTTTGGTTTAAATCCCACAAGACTAAAATGGATGATCAAAGTGTAACAATCCTGAACAAATTTCCACATGTGGCCTGTAGAAGAAGTAATTACGTGGAATTAAAATGATATTATCAGTGTTATGTCCCCCTCGGCAGTGAGCCAATATAAAAAGATCAGATCATGACCTCATCTGATGTTTTAAGCAAATAGCAGATACTAATGTCAACATGTCCAAGCCTAATAATAAAAGCCACTGCTGTGATCTTTTACACGATTAAACATGAAACTGGAACCAGTGGCACTCATTTATAACTTAGTTATAACACAACTCCTCCTAGTGGCCGCTTTTGGGACTTCTAAGAATCAGCTCAACTTCCTGCAACTTTTCTCATCCCCAGAAATGAAACAAACATCACACGTTATATCAGAAAATGTACATTTATTTTTCTTTTATATCACTTTTTACAAACTATATATATATATATATATATTATTTTTTTACAAACACCACCTTTAACCCTGAACACCAAAGTTTACAAAGTACAAAGAGGAAGTACACTATCTACTGTAGCTAGAAAGACCACTCAGTTTCCAGACATGTCCCAACTTGATTTTGATGTCTTAAGACGTGCGTGATACGGAAGTGATTAAAAAAATACAGCTAATTAAACATCTGATGTGACTTTAAGGACGCCCAACCTTTTCAAGTACACTTCTTTTTCATTTTTTTTCCACAGTATATCTGGTATTCAGTATTTCTTACAAATCTTTTCCCTCTTTTTTGTTTATATCATTACATGCATCATGATATCAGAACTTATGAGTATTTGAAATTCCCTTTTTGACTCATCATATGCAGCCTGTTTTCATTCCCAGGGCGACAAATACCGAGGCTTTATCACGGCCGTCGGCATTCGGTACAGCCGCACAAGGCACCCTTTAGCGCCATGAAAACGCACCGGGTGTTCCATTAACTATAATGTAAACCCATCCGCGGCAACAGTGAACGCTCAGAGAAAGTGCACCGGGAGTGACTGTGGTGACGTAGTTTAAAGAGCGAAACGACACACTAAGGGCAAGCGGGAGGGCAGGTGGATGAGTCCAACAAACACAAGGTTTTCATCCAGGAAACCGCTGTTCGTGTCCCGTGCGTTCCTGTGAGTAAAGTAGAGCTGTCCTGAATACCTTTTTTCGGCTTCGAAGCTTCGGTAAGAAATATTCAAAGGTATTCGAAGGTATTCAAAGCTTCGCTACGCAGCTCAGCAAGCTGATGATGATGTGGGATGATTCCTTTTTTGGGATTTATACATTATTATCACGTACTTATATAACAAACAAAACAAAACAACGAAGCATTCGAATGCTGATTATGAGGTCGATTACCATGGCAATGGTCGAAGCTTCGAAGCATTCGGGTCAGCCCTACAATCAGCTGTTCGTTCGTGTCCCGTGTTCACAACGTTCAGTGTCATTTTCACTGTACAAGTAGTAGTAGTTTTAAGCCCAACCTGTAGTTCTGTCCTCAACCCAAGTATAGTGGTTTTAATGCCAAAAATAAAGTGACAAAGCGGCGGTATGTGATTAGTTGGGATGAGAAAGTGTTGTCATATGAGGTTGTCGTCTTTTGTTTGGTTGCAGTCAAAGGTTACAGTTGCATTGCAGTTAACTGATACCTGATCTATTTCCAGAGAAAACTGTGAAAAACATAGCAATAATCTCAGAGACCTTTGATGAAAATCTTATACAGTACTATTGTTGATGTGTGTGTGTGTGTGTGTGTGTGTGTGTGTGTGTGTGTGTGTGCGTGTGTATGTTTGTGTGTGTGTGTGTGTGTGTGTGAAAGCGAGAGAGGAGAGGGCGATGGGGAGGGGATCGCAGGAGTGACCATGTGTGTTTGACAGGAGTGTTTTTGTGGATGCTTGCGCTCGTTCTCCCCCGATATTGTCTGGAGTGGATTGTGGAGGCGGCAGCTCTGAGAACAGCTGCTTCTGACAAACACTGCGTAAACACTATGTGTGTCACTTGGGGATTGAGTGTGTGTGTGTTGAGTGGGTGGTAGGACACTTTTAAAATTGTAAAGAGGAGACTAACCATCTATCTAATAACCATTTGGTCCGTTTGAGACGTCACACGGCCACTAGAGCGATGATGAGTCCTCGCAGAATGGTTCATAATTAAAAACAGATAAATTAACCTTTTTATAACAGGAGCTTCCTGTTTGTGTGGCGGAGCAGAGGCTGATATCGACCTCGTGCAGTATCAAACGCGCCCCCCTGAAAATGATCCCAGTGGATGGAGATTCATCTTTACAAAACACAAGAGGCGACTCGACCGTGTCTGTAGCTGCTTGTGCATGTATGAGTGAATGAACTACGTGTATGTTGTATGTATATAATATGTATATGTGAGTGCGTGTGTGTGCATGCAGATGTTTATGTGTGTGTTTTTGCATGCTAGCAGACAGATATCACTGTCCTCCGTTATAAGCATAGTCTGCCTTGTTGTGCATGACCAGTCTGTTCTCCACGAAGTAGAAGCTGTCTGACCGGGTCTCGTAAGGACACTCCACCATCTGACGGACTGAAAAACAGACAATATAATGCATGTCATTCATTCATCCATCAAATGAAGGTTTTTTAATATCCAAACAATTACAACTGATTGTATAAAAACAGTATGATTGATTGATAATTATTGAGGTGTCCAAATGCTTTGCTTTGCTTCACATTTGGGCCACCATTGCAAACACGTGGCACTCATAGAGCGCTGCAGGAATGAGTCCTAAAACCCGGAGATGAGTTAACATTTTAGCGCTTCCGGTTCCCTCGTCTGGAAGTCAGTTTTTTAGTTAGAAATAAGGTCTGTGGTTAACACAAGCTGAAGAGATTTAAAGTTTTTGTTCTACGATATATAAAATACGTCAGTAAATAGCCCACTCGTGAATCTTCAATCTTTTATATGTCTTAAAAAAGGCGGTTGCTCACAAGTGGCTAAATGAGACTAAAACACGTCATCACGCCTCGTTGTGTATACTCTTTACTTCTGGCGATTGCATTCTCACTTTAGAAATCTTTTGTGAAGATTATCTTACAGAACAAAACGTGTGAGTATCATAAACGTTTGTTTGCCACAGAGCTTATTTTCTTTCTTTTTTTTGTCGAGGTAACCAGGGCGATGCTAACTTCCGGGTTGACCTACAAAAATCCTTGCAGCACTCTATGTCCCTCCTTAATAACAATAATATCACAACAGAACCAGTGGCAAAACCAGGTAATTAGGAAAATAAAATATTAGCAAATAATAATGGCAGCCTAGTTGTTGTCACATAACAGAAGTGGTTTTATATTAACTTATGTAAAAGCATTAAAGGACAGTTTAAAATTGATTTGTCTGTCTTAATACGATACTAACATGCACATCACGTACACTGAAAGAGTCATTGGTCACTGTAATCATTCCTCCTCTGTACTGACCGTGAAACAGTCCCCTCCTAAAGCAACTACATTGTAAAACATAGAGGACAGAAATAACACTGAGGACAAAATCCACAGTTCTGTGCAGCCTCTGAGCTAATGTGAGGCTTCAGCAGTCTACGTCTAAGCCAAATCAAGTGGGTGTCCTCCAGAGTTAGATATTTTAGGATGAAGTTCCCTTTTCTGTGTTTCCCCGGGCAGCGTTTCCTTGCTGAGCTGCAGCAGGGAGATACTTCTTGGTGGTTGCATGTAGGTTTGATGCTGGGACACGACACTGGCTAAATACACTTAGATGGACTACAGGGAAGAAGCCTCATATATTAGCTTCAGCTGAACTTTAGAATGCATTTTTACAGTACTTTGGCTTTTGCTTCTCATGTTTTACAGTGCAGTCACGCTAAGAAGGGATCTTTTTAAGGCCAGTACGGAGCGGAGGAACGATTACAGCGACCAACTACTCTTTCAACGTACATATGGCACGTAGGTATTCTATTAAGATGGACCACTTTTTCCTCATTAATATGCACATTTATGCAGCTCCAAAATCTAATCAGATCATCTGCTCTTGAGTTATTGTTCAAGAGTTATTGTATTCACAAGAATGTGTCCACATACAGACATAATGTTCCATATACCATAAATGGGGGGCATAAAAATGCATGCATGCACAATATGACATTACAAGGTAATACTGTACGTTAAGTTAGACAAAATTGTCACATGGCTAGCTTTAAGAGATCATAGATTTTGTTGCTAATGTTGGGTGCATATCACTCCATCACCTACAGCTTCACCACCAAATGATGAGCTCAATTGTTAACAACGTGTTCCATTGTGACACATGATAAGAATGGAGATACAAATCTCCTTTAAGGAAATATGATTAGTAGGGCTGTCAAAGTTAACGTGATAATATCGCGTTAACACAAATTTGTTTTAACGTCACCAATTTCTTTTACAAATTAACGCAACTTGCAGTTTTTGGGGTTTTAGCGGTTGGTACCAACCATGTCATACTAGCTTGTGGAGGCTAAATAACCAGTACAATTGAGGGTTTCTGGACAATATTTGTCATTGTTTTGTGTTGTTAATTGATTTCCAATAATAAATATCTACATACATTGCATAAAGCAAATATATTTGTCCACTCCCATGCTGATAAGAATATTAAATACTTGACAAATCTTGATTAATTGCGATTAACTATGGACAATCGTGCGATTAATCGCAATTAAATATTTTAATCAATTGACAGCCCTGATGATTAGTAATAACTGCTGATCTGTTCTTTTGGTATTTGCATGGTACACAGATTACACAAAACAAACTTCAGTCTTCTCCTAGATATTCAACATTTTGTGACACGTGTTCGGAAAAGGCGACTCACCGAGGCTCTCAGACAGCTGAGGGAACTCGTAGATGTGCTCACAAGTGTTACGGCTGTTTGGGATACAGAAGCCAAAGTCAAAGTCGAAGCTCTTCAGCAGGTGATCGCGAAAGTAGTGCCTCTCGATCATGCGGAAGTTGTTTAAAGGCCGGTTTCCGACTGTGAACTCCACCCTGATTGAATGACACAGAGAGATTGAGATGTCACAACAGCCGGTCTGTTCTGGTGTCATTATAATGTTATTACAGTGACAATGCACTGGCTCAAATGAGTGTCTATTGTTTCCATTGTTTGTGTATGGAACAGGTGAGTGTGTTTTCCTTAGGTGTGGGTTGATGACGTGTGAGTCACTCACGTTGCTCCCACAGTCCTCAGTCGCAGGAAGGCCGGGGTGAACTGGTAGCGTACAAATCGTCCTGCGCTGGCGTCTGCCTCTCTGTTCTCTTCGTCGTCCTCTGAGACACACAACACAGGACATTCACACATGGATGACTCTGAACCTGACAACATGCTTAGAGACATCCATTTTGAGATAATAACAAGTTGTCAGCAGGGTCAGTACGTTCATTTTTAAGTGCTCAGATACTTCGCAGTCAACAGCTTCATTAAAGAACAAACACTAAGATAGAAGCGGTACATGGAGGAGGCTGATAGACATTACCTGTGTGTGGGGGTTTGGCAATCTCAAACAGGACGGTGCCGGTCTCCAGGTCTCTGATCTTAAAGCGTACAAAGTCGATGTTATAAATGTTGTCCTCGGGTTTACAGAGGTACCCTGCAACAATGACAGACAGCATTCAGGAGTTAAAAACACAGCTGAAATGACTTTCAAGCCATTTGTAGTTCATGTTCCAGGGACTACAGATGGAAAATTATCTTTAAGCTATATTTGGTATATAACGTGCATTGTCCCTGCTAATAAACAATAAAATGAAAATAAAATGTGTACAGCCTTAAAGCACAAACAGGATGCTCTGACGTGCACAAAGTTAACATGCAAAACACTGTGCTTGGCTTATTTGACTTGCTTGTACATAGTACATTGTACACACAACTTGGCAAACATACAGATTAAGGGTGTAGGAAAATATCGGTACATATGAGTATCGCAATATTATGTTCTGCGATACTGTATCGATTTTCCCAAACACAAATTTTTTAATTAACCTCTTAAAAATCCGACTGCAGACCCGGCCGCTATTCTGTCTTTCAGAGGTTGTAGCGGTTGCAGTTTAAATGCCAGAGTGAAGGTACTAACCATGCATGTCGCAAAGGAGGCTTAATAACGCCCAAAAATTATGCTAAATTTTGGAGATGAAAAACTGGTATGGTCATTTTCAAAGGGGTCTCTTGACCTCTGACCTCAAGATATTTGAATGTAAATGGGTTCTATGGGTACCCACGAGTCTCCCTTTTACAGACATGCCCACTTTATGATAATCACATGCAGTTTTATGCAAAAACAATGCCGTTATTTGCAAGTGGTACAAATGTGTTATTTTCGCCTATTCTAAAATGGTGTATTTTGATATTTTCTGCATACTGGGGTCCCTAAACAGTCTTAGAATTACATAAATTTGGTATCACTGTAAAGCTGAGACTCTTGAAGATCCAATGAGTCCAATTGTATTCATATGTAATGATGTTAATCGCCATAGTAGCCATTTCGCATAGAGACTTTTTTTTACTCAAATTTCATATATATAGTGTGTCTTTATACTATGACAAGTTTCCTTAAAATTAGATTAGAAAAAAAAGGCATTATATCGCCTTGCTTACAGTATCACAATATATTGAATCATTGCCCCTGTATCATGATACGTATTGCCAGATTCTTGCCAATACACAGCCCTACTACCGATACACGTGCACCCTAACCATAAAATAAGAAGATACAGCTTTTGTGATTGCTCTGGAGCGACTGTGGCATTACTGTGAGATGTGCAGGAAAATAAGCATGTGTGAAGCCAACAAGAATACACTGCATTATGTGTGCTGTTTTTTTCTTTTTAAAGGCAGATTGATTAAAAACACTGACACAATTTAATAATGTCATAAACAGTGCCCCTTAAGTCTCATAAAACTGAGATGAAGTGTTTAATTTAATCTCCACTGGTTTCATTTCCTTGTAAATATCATAGTTGCCTCAACAGCTATACAACACTGATGAGAATCTGCATGTTGTTGTTATTTTTTTTTTTTAAATCTCTAATTCAGGCCATACAGAGGCTCTTCCTGATCAGTCCTGGCTGTGATGTCATTTGTACATTTTGATGTCTTAAAAAAGGATCTTAGTAATTAAAGTGACACCACAGAGAAACAAATCCCCAAGCGTCATTGAGCTGCTTAAAAATAGAAACACAGGTTTTTCCATGAGTGAAAGATTGTCTAATGAGGTCTAACACTTGTTTATGATATCAGATATGTATTTTATCAGATAATTATAAAACAGATATACCATTTTAGTCTCGATTTTCACATGACAGCCTGCTCAAACTGGACTTTATTTGCTGTAGTTTTATTTATAATGTATTCTGTGTAGGTTGTAGGTTAAAGGTCCCATACTATAAAAAAGTGAAATTTTCATGTTTTTTTATTATAAAGCAGGCTTAAGTCCTATATAAAAATA